>NC_136261.1:12200553-12318053 GCF_964187855.1 Myxine glutinosa | reverse complement strand
TCTATTTACATGAAATGGTTTGGTCCAAAGCGAACGGCTTGCGAGTGGTGACAATCCCCCCCCCCTCTATTTACATGCAATGGTTTGGTCCAAAGCGAACGGCTTCCGGAGTTTGGGTAAAGCAATCGCCATCGCGTGCACAAACGCGCAGGGAAAGCGAATGAATCGCAAATTCGTTTTTATTAGTTGTAAAACATAGTTTAACGCCAACATAGTTTGCAAACGTGAAATAAATGAATACGCTGTCAAATGTGCCATCCGAGGCAGAGTGTGCACCGCCACGTCGGCACACGCGATCGTTCGCTGCTCTCTGATTGGTTGAATCGTTTTTTTGGACATAGCTCGGTAAGTAATTGTCCGATTAATATGAAACCTTGAAAAGGCACATCCTCGGGTCCCCAGCAATATACCTGGCAAGTTAAAAGTATATCGGACCCGTGGTTGTCGAGAAACAGCGGTCACAGACAAACAAACAAACGTACAGACGTACAGACAGACAGACAGAGATTACTGGAATTATAGATAGATGACTGATAAATTATGACTGATAAATTACTAGCAGAGGTACCCGGCTTTGCACGGGAGTGGGAGGAGGAGGGGAGGGGGAAGAGAGGGGAGGAGGGAACGGGGGGGGAGGGGGGAGGGGGAAGCGGGGGAGGAGGAGGGGAGGGGGAAGAGGAGGGGAGGGGAATGGGGGGGGGGGAGGGTGGAAGGGGGGGAGGGGAGGGGGGGAGAGGGAAGGGGGAGGGAAGGGTGCGGGGGGTGCCCAGGGGAAGAAGGGCCCCCTCCCCCTCCCCCTCCCCCCCTTTCCCCCTCCCCCCCTCCCCTCCCCCCTTCCCCCCCCCTCCCCCTTCCCCCTCCCCCTCCCCCCTCCCATCCCCTTCCCCTCGTTCCCCTCCCTTCTCTTCCCCCTCCCCTCCTCCTCCCCCTTCACACCAGGGGGGTTGACTCAGCCTGTCATCCTCACCGAGGTCGGAAGTCGGAACTCATTGTCGTCAAATAAATGTAGCCTGTATGTTTCACTCTTTGTCACATGCCGTTGGTCCCATGTCAATCGGATGAAGTTGAAAAATTAACGTTACGAAGGTTCTCTGGGACGTACTGATTCCGAATAATGAAGTTGAAAAATTAACGTTCCGAAATACGCTAATTACGCTAACAGAAGCGCTGGAGGGAGCACTGCGCTCCCTCCCTTAGATTCCCTCCCTCTTCTGCTAGCGCTAATTACGCGTAACACACTAATTTTAAAACCCGAAGTTTTTTTAATTTTAAGGTGTGCTGTAGTCAGAAGCGCTAGAAGCGCTGCGCTCCCTCCCTTCGAATCCCTCTCTCTTCTGCTAGTGCTAATAATACGCTAATTTTAAAACCCGAAATTTTTTTAATGTTTATGTCTCCGTGACATTCCTGGGACCATCCTGAGTCGAACAGTACTTTCCGCTCGCAAATCCGTCCACGGGTTCTTGAGATCTTAGAGATCATAGATACATAGATCAGGACCAACTCTACTTTATATATATAGATAGACGGCAGACTCTTGGTTTTTAGAAGCTAATTAGCTGCATTATGATCGGATGTCATAACGCCTAACGGCGGCATAATTTTTTTGTTTCAAGCCAAATAAACATGAAAACAATAAGAAAATGACAAAACAATAACTTTAATAAAACACTCAACGGGATCTGTCCCAAAAATTGTGCGGGAAAGGACGTGATAAAAGCGAAAAATAAATGTCAGAGGGGTGATTCGAACCCCGGACTCTGAAAAGATAAGGCGTCATGCTAACAGCTCGACCACTTCGACCCGTCATTTCCGGAAAGCTATTTGTGAGAGTGACTTGAAACGAAAGATTATTTTACGCGCTGCTGAAAGGTATTTATGCGTTATTATTTATTCGCTAGCAAGTGATTATAAATGTTTATGTCTCCGTGACATTCCTGGGACCATCCCGAGTCGAACAGTACTTTCCGCTCGCAAATCCGTCCACGGGTTCTCGAGATCTTAGAGATTGTAGACCCGAAGTTTTTTTAATTTTAAGGTGTGCTGTAGTCAGAAGCGCTAGAAGCGCTGCGCTCCCTCCCTTCGAATCCCTCTCTCTTCTGCTAGTGCTAATAATACGCTAATTTTAAAACCCGAAATTTTTTAAATGTTTATGTCTCCGTGACATTCCTGGGACCATCCCTAGTCGAACAGTACTTTCCGCTCGCAAATCCGTCCACGGGTTCTCGAGATCTTAGAGATCGTAGATACATCAGGATACAGACACAGAGGCCAACTCTACTTTATATATATAGATGACATTGATAAATTATGACATTGATAAATGATGACATTGATAAATTACTAGGGCATGCCCGTACTATATATAAGCTAGGACGTGCCCGTACGTGGGTGCCCGTTCCTTGCCAAAAAAAAAAAAAAAAAAAAATTTGTGTAGGGGTGTGTGTGTGTAAACATCCTAGGGCGTGCCCGTACGTGGGTGCAAAAAAACATGCGTGCAAACAACAACAAAAAAAAACTTTGAAACCACGTGGCAGTAACGACCACAGAACCCCCCCCCCCCTCTATTTACATGAATGGTTTGGTCCATTCGCAACGACCACAGAACCCCCCCCTCTATTTACATGCAATGGTTTGGTCCATTCGCAACGCCAAAGCGAACGGCGAACGGCTAAATCGCCATAGCTCGGTAAGTACTTGTCCGATTAATTTAAAACCTTGAAAAGGCACATCCTCGGGTCCCCAGCAATATACCTGGCAAGTTTAAAGTATATCGGACCCGTGGTTGTCGAGAAACAGCGGTCACAGACAAACAAACAAACGTACAAACGTACAAACGTACAAACGTACAGACAGAGATTACTGGAATTATAGATAGATGACATTGATAAATTATGACATTGATAAATTATGGAATTGACAAATTATGACTGATAAATTATGACTGATAAATTATGACATTGATAAATTATGACTGATAAATGATGACATTGATAAATTATGACATTGATAAATTATGACATTGATAAATTATGAAATTGATAAATTATTACATTGATAAATAAATTATGACATTAGAATTGAATTGATATTTGTGTCCAAAGACAACAACAACACAACAGGTATTTTAAGGCCATTTTCCCTGCTGGAGCAGGGGTTAGCCTTGCGGACCCCATGACAATCTTCTCCATTTTGCCCTATTTTCTGCATCTCCCCGTGTTAACCCCCTTGCCCGCATTTCTTCTTCCACCACCTTTGGCCAAGTCTTTCTCGGTCTTCCCCGTCCTCTACTTCCTTCTGCATTCATTTCCATCCCTCTTCTCAACCAGTCACTTTCATCCTTCCTCAACACATGACCAAACCATCTCAACCTGTTCCTCTTCACAGCATCCATCACAGGCTCTATTCACATCATTTTTCGCAATTCATCATTTGTTTTCCTCTCTCTCAACGATACTCCACACATCCACCGAACCATTCGCCTTTCCCGCCTTCGTTGCTGCTCCACGTTCATTACCCATGTCTCGCTCCCATAAATCATAACCCTTCTCACACATGCAGCATACACCTTTCCCTTCAGCTTCAACGACACTCCCCTCCTCGTCAGCACGCCACTCAGTTCCCGAAACTTCTTCCATGCACATCTCACTCAAGCAACCGTTGCCGAGTCTGATCCACCTTCTCCATTCAGCATGTCTCCTAGGCAGCAAAATGTTTTCACTCCTTCCAGCTTCACGCCATCTCCAACATCCAACTCAACATTTCCTCCATCTGCAGCTCCCTCTGTGCACACCTTACATTTGAATGTAGCTGCCACACTGGTAAATGACCCTCTCAGACCACTACATTTTTGATGAACCCACTCAGCGCACATTGTACATTGAATTGAGTTCACTCCGACACCCTTCCTGCACACAGCACACGGCCACTTCCCAGTTCTTTCCACCTCACCACATGCTTTACCACTTGCCATCACCTTCGTCTTTCCGATATTCACCTTCAGACCTTTTGTCTCCATACATTCCTTCCACTTGTTCATCTTCTCCGTCAGTCCATCCATACTCTCCGCAATCAACACCAGATCATCTGCATACACCAACTCCCACGATAAACACTCCTTTACATTGCGAGCAAGCACCTCCATCACAGCTACAAACAGTAGTGGACTTCATACTGACCCCTGATGCACTCGCACCTTCACCTCAAGCTCACCACTGTTCCTGTCCTTCGTCCTTACAGCTGTGCGCGCTCTCTCGTACATTGCCATCACTACTCTCATCAACCATTCCTCCACTCCTAACTTCCTCAATGCCCATGTCACTACTTCACATGGAACCCTATCAAATGCTTTCTCCAGATCAACAAACCCAAGAAACAACTTCTTCCTCTTCTCCATGTACTTCTCCTGCAACTGCCTTACAATAAAAAGCGCATGTGTCATTCCTCTTCTTGGCATAAATCCAAACTGCATTTCTTCGATCTTCACTTTCTTCCTTATCCTCCTCTCCAACACCCTTTCCAATACCTTCATTGCATGCTCCAATAATTATCGTTGGATACGAGCCACAGTCCAGAGGGTCACCTTTCCCCTTGTATAGAGGGACAAGGGTACTCTGTTCCCAATCCACTGGAATGTGGCCTTCTTTCACCACCAGATTACAGATCTCTGTCATTCTCTTCACACCCCAACTTGCTGCTGCCTTCAACATATCTCCCACAACTCCCATCGGCCCTCCTGCTTTTGTACTTCTTTTTTTTTTTTTTTGGATACAAGATCGAGGCTCGTGAAAGAGCTAACATTAATCACACAAAAAGTCAAACCGACACATAAAACACAAAAAATAAGGGGAGCGGTAGACAAGATGGGGAGAGAGGGGGAAGGACACAAACACAACATTTGAGAGCAGGGACATCGGGGGAAATGTGGGAGGGGGAGGGCTTGGGGGGAGGTGGGAGAGGTATAAAACATATGAACACTGCAAGGACTTCCAGGAAAGAAGTTTGAATTTCAAAGAAAAAAAAAAGTGTATCTGGGGCTAATTAGCGGGGGTAGAAAAGATCAAGGTTTTGGATGGGGGAAGATAAGAGATGGTGGTGGGCAGCTGTTTTAAAGACCTGGAGGGAGGAGTGGGATTGAAGGGAGTGGGGGAGTTTGTTCCAGAGGCGGGAGAAAATGGGAATGAAAGAGTGAAGGTGAGCAGAGAGCTTAGATTTTGGCAGTTTAACCATAAGAGGGTTGCAGGCAGATCTTGTGCGACCTGAAGGAATATTGGGGGGGACAGAGCACAGAGAGAGAGCTGGGGGAGCAGTGCCAAGGAAGGACTTCGCACGACGGAGCATGCCCAGTCGGCGACTGGCTTCGGAGGCCAGCTTGGAAATGTGGTTTTCCCAAGAAAGATCATGGCAGATAGTGAGACCCAAAAGCTTGAGCGACAGAACTTCTTGGAGAGGATTGTTGAAAAAGTAGATGGGAGGGTTTTCCAGTCGGTCCTTTCGGAGAGACATTGTAAGAGTGTGAGATTTGTCAAGATTGAAAGACATGTTCCACTTGTTTGACCAGTCTGTGATTTTGTCCAGGTCTGCAGAGAGTGACGAGGCTGCAGACTGCCGATCTGAGGGATGACGAATGGAGCGGCAGATAGTGGAGTCATCAGCAAAGAGATAGAGAGGATTTTCCAGAGAGTCGGAGAGATCATTGATGAAGACCAGAAATAGCACAGGGCCCAGAACACTACGTTGGGGAACTCCAGCCAGAACAGGAAGGGGAGATGAGAGAAATCCATTCAGGGCCACACGTTGCCTACGACCAGAGAGGAAGTCTGCAAGCCATGAGTGGTGATTTCCATGGATACCATAGGAGGAGAGTTTGGTTAGCAGAGCTGTGTGCCAGACCGTATCGAAGGCACGTGATATGTCAAGTGAGACAGCTCTGATTTCCTGTTTGGCTTTGAGGACCTCCATCCATTGTTGAGACAGCAGAAGCAACATGTCCAGAGTAGAATGAGCTGGTCTGAATCCAAATTGATGATCAGAGATCAAGCCATTGGAGAAGAGGAAGGATTTGATATCCGAAGCAATGATGGATTCCATGACTTTGCTGATAATTGGAAGCAGGCTGATTGGTCTGTCGTTGCAAGGATCTGTTTTTGCACATTTTTTGTGTAAAGCGGTGATGTTTGCTGATTTCCAAGATGCTGGCAAATGACCTTGAGCAAAAGAGAGGGTGAAAAGAACAGAGAGAGGGTGAGATGGAGCGGCAGAGCAGGATTTTAGGACCCGTGGGCTGATGCCGTCTGGTCCAGTTGCAGAATCAGAGTCGAGGTTTGACAAAAACTTCTCCACCTTGTCAGGAGAGAAGGACACAGAGTCCAGGAGCAGTTGGGTTCGACTGGGTAAGGTGAGAACAGAGAGAGATGGGTTTGGGACGCAAGATTTTGAGGCAAACACAGAGTTGAGGCATTCGGCTTTGTCACGTGCGGTGTCAACTGTGTAGCCATTTGAGGTAAGGGAGGGGATGGAGGGGGAACAAACACCAGAAACGGATTTGACCAGACGCCACCAGGATTTGGAGGAAGGAGACAGGTTTGAGAGTTCAATCTTGAGTGTGGAGAGATAGTGCTTCCTGGCACTCCTGAGGGTAGACACACTTGTTTCGAGCTTGGTGGAAGGAACTGAGATTGCCTTCAGTTGGATTTGCCTTCCAAGAGGCAAAGGCAAGTTGTTTCAGGGCAACTGCCTCACCACAAGATTCAGTGTACCATGGACGGGAGGGAGGGTAAGACAACTGAAGACGAGATGGGATAAATCTGTGCATGAGAGAGAGCAGTTTGCTTTGGAAGAATTCCCAGGAAGAATTGATGTCAGAGGCGGTAGAGATGGGAGACCAGTCCAGGTGATTGATGGCTGCTTGCAGCCCGTGCCAGTCGGCCTGAGTGAAATGCCAGACTCGTTGGCGCTGAGGAGGCTCTCTGAGAATGGTCAGAGAGATATCCACTTTAACAAGCACATGATCAGAAATGACATTTGCAGACATTTGCAGGGAAGTTTGTCATAACCAACTCCAGAAGAGAAGATACTCCATTGACTGAGATCCGGGTCGGGAAATTGACAGATTGTGTCAGTCCCAGTGAGTCACAGAAGTCCTTTGCTGAGGTGCAATGGCTGGTGAGAGATGAACCCACACCCAGCCAGCTGGCATGATGACAGTTGAAGTCGCCACATATGAGGAAGAGAGAGTTTGGATGAGTTGATAGAAGTTGGTCATGTTGTCCGACAGTGAAATGTAAATGGAGTCATCACTGTTTGGAGGACGGTACAGAACACATATGAACAAAAGGTGGGAGCGGAGAGGAAGCCGCAGCCAGAGGTACTCCTGGGGGTGAGGTGGAGAGAGGGCAGTGCAGGGAGAGTGAGGACGAGAGTTTTTGATAAAGATAGCCACCCCACCACCAGGATGAGGCTCAGGTCTATCGTACCGGAGGAGGGAGTAACCAGGAAGAGATATTAAGGAATCAGAGACATCTTGAAGGAGGAAAGTTTCTGTTAAGCAGATCAAGAATGGATCGTCAGAAGCAACCTGAATGGAGAGATCAATCAGGTTTGAGCAAAGGCCCTAGATGTTTGAGGTCCATACCGTTAATGAGGGGAGATGGGGAGCATCGGGTGCAGGACAGGTGAGGGGAGGGGTAGGGTCAGATGAAGGATGAGAGGGGGAGGTAGAAAGAGCAGTTGATAGTGTGTCAGAGATTACAGAAGAGTTACAAGAAAGGGAAGGATGAGGAGGACGAAAGTTTTGATGGTGAAGGGATGAGGCACAGTGAGGGGTTGTTTGAGGGGGGGGGGGGGCAGAGGAAAGTAGAAGGTTGGGGGAGGTGGAGGTCTGAGATAGAAGGGAGACGAAGTGGGGAGGATGCAGCTTTGAGAAGGAGGTGGGAGGAGGGAGAATTTGGGAGGGATGGTTGGGGGGGAGATTTGAAGGGGAGGGGCTGGGGGGGAGTTATGAATGGGAGGGGCAAGGGGGGAGTTTAGGAGGGGAAGGGCAAGGGGGGAGATTTGGAGGGGCAAGGGGGGAGATTTGGAGGGGCAAGGGGGGAGATTTGGAGGGGAGGGGCAAGGGGGGAGTTTAGGAGGGGAGGGGCAATGGGGGAGATTTGGAGGGGAGGGGCAAGGGGGGAGATTTGGAGGGGAGGGGCAAGGGGGGAGTTTAGAAAGTGGATGATTAATGAAAAATGAACACTTATAACAAAATTGGGTTTGTTGTGATTTTCAAGTTAGCGGGATGGGATTTCAAGTTCGGTCTTCATTGCTTTTGTCGCTTCCTCAACTTCCTTCTCAATTATCTTCTCTGCCGGTCCTAAAACTAGGTTACTCTCTTTGTTGCCATCCCATTCATTTTCTGTATTCAACAGCATTTCCATATATCTCTTCCATCTTCATTTAATTCCATCTGGGTCCACAATGATTTGTCCCACTTCATCCTTCAAGCAACTCACCTCCATCACATCGCACCTCTCTCTCGCTATCTGCTTTGCAATCCTGAATACCTCTGTCTGACCCTCTTCCGAATCCAAGCGTTCTCCGAACATTTTCCTACATGCCTCCTGCACCTTTGCTACCTCTTTCTTTGCAACCTTCTTGGCTGCCTTATAACTTTCATGCTCTGCCGTTTCTGCTCCCGTACCCTTCACCTTCTGTCACTCCTTGAACTTCTTCCTCTTCTCGCCAATCCTCTTTCCAACTTCGTCATCCCACCACCATGTTTTTGAGTGCCTCGGTGGTCCTTTTGTCCATCCACATACCTCACCAACGGCTCCCAACAGACTAGCTTTCATTGACATCCAACCACTTTCAAGCTCAACCACATCATCCTCGACCCTACTCAGCCTCTCTTTTAATGCCTCCCTTACTGCCACCTCTTTCAACCTCCACACCTTCATTCTCGGTTGGTACTTCACCCGCCGAGCTCTCCTCGCACCTTTCACCCTTATGTCGCAGACAACCAAGTGGTGCTGTGAAACAGCCTCCTCCCCCGGGATCACCTTTGTGTCCCGGAGGTACCCCCTATCTCGCCTACGCACCATCAGGTAGTCAACGGTTGTCGTTGACCCACCTGACGTGTATGTAACAAGCTTATTATCCTCTTTCTGGAACTGAGTATTACAAATCAACAAATCAGCTCCATCAGCAAACTCCAAAATCCTTTCACCTTCTCCATTCCTCACACCATATCCATCACCCCCATGAACTCCCTCAAAACCGTCCATACTCCTTTCCACATGTCCATTTAGGTCTCCTCCTACCACAACAACTTCCTCATCTTTCACATTTTCCATCAGCTTCGCTATTGCACACCAGAACTTGTCCTTCTCTTCATCGCTCCGACCAACATGCGGAGCATATCCCGAGATGATGTTCACCAAGAGCTTTCCAATCATCATTTTCACCATCATCAACCTATCACTCACTCTAGTCACACTCACCACACTGTCTACAAACTCCTCAGAAAACAGGACACCAACACCATTCACGCCCTCCGGGCACCCTTGCCACACAAACTTGTTTTTCTGTCCCTGCCTACCCTTCACCATTCTCACACCACTTCCCCTCCATCTCATCTCCTGCACACAACATATGTCCACTTTTATTCTGACCAATACTTCCACCACTTCTCCTGATGTCCCTGTCATTGTCCCTACATTCCATGTCCCAAACCTCAGAAACCGATCTCCACGTGGGGCATCAGACGTTTCGTCGTCATAAATGGAGTGATTTGAATGATAAATTATGAATAAAATAAAAAAGAATTTAAAAAACGTCCAAATGAATTGATAAATGCTGACAGTTGATAAATTATGATATAATTTACGCCACCATAATTAATAAGTTATATTTTAACTTCTAACATGGTTTAAAAAACATAGATCAAAGGAGAACATGCAAACGAAGAGGAAGAAGATTCTTCCTCGATAATGCTGATATTACCTCTGCCACCGAGGGTTTGTTCACCCGTTTGTCTGTGAACAGGATATCTCAATAAGTTATTGAACGATTTGGACGAAACCTGGAGGACCGGTTGTGTGTGTGACAAGGATGAAATGATTAGATTTTGGTAAAGATCCGGATTCGGATCAGACTCGTAGGATTTTTTAAAGTGATTCTTCACCTTTGGGAGATGGGGCCAAAAACTATATATAGCAGGATATCTCAAAAAGTTATGGAATGATTTGGACGAAACACGGTGGAGAGGTTGGGTGTGTGACAAAGAAGAATTGGTTCAATTTTTGTGAAGATTCTATCCGGATCAGAGAATTTTTAAAGTGATTTTTCACCATTGAAAGATATAGCTCAAATCGATACATATCATGATATCATAAGGTTATTGATGGATTTCGACAAAACTTGGTGGACAAGTTGGGTGTGTTACAAGGACGAATCTATTCGATTTTGGTGAAGATCTGAATATGGATTCAGATATGAGAATTATTTAATTTTTAAGTGATTCTTCACCATTGGGAGATAGGGCTCATATCTCAAGGACTATACATTGATACAAGCTGAAACTTGGAATATACATTGGCCAATAGGTCCAGTTAATGGCTTTCCAAACAAATTCCACCTAAGTGCTGTAGTTTTTGCTTTAAAATGGAATATATATCAATATATATGCATAAATATATATATATAAAAATATATACACACTTTATAACTTCAAAATGTTATTTCCCAACCCTAATATGCTGGCTTAATGGCCTAATGGATAAGGCATCAGACTCCCTAGCTGGGGAGTGTCGGTTCGAGTCCCATCTCGGTTGAATATTTTTTTCCACTTACTTTTTAAAGTCTTTTATATCATCTTGAATAAAGTCTTGTACGATGAACAAATGCATTTTGTTCGTATTTAAAATGTATCTTGTGAAAATGCCAGGGGCATAGAAAAGGCCCCTTTATATGGGATGTGCCACATGGCAAACTATAGAAAAGAAGGGACATTCTTGGGTAAAATTCCAGGGGCTTAGAAAAGGCCCCTTTATATAAGGGTATGTGCCATGTGGCAAAGTATAGAAAAGAAGGGACAATTCCATAGCTTGTAGAAAATGTCGAACAACAGAAAAGAAGGGACATTCAAAAAATCTCGTGTGCATGCTGGACTACCCTTGTGTTCTTAGGAGGAACCAAGTAATGCTCTAGAAATGTTCATATTGTCGTGCGATTGCCCTTGATTAAGACCGTGGGATCGCGGATAGCCTGAACGAGCTTTAACTCCGAGGCGACGATCAATTGCGGACTTGACTATGCAAGCACGGGAGGAAAAAGGTAGAGGAAGGAGCGGCGAGCTCTTACCTGACGTGTTCCGAGCAGTCTTAAGCCCTGCAAATTAATGAATCAAACCAAAACGGGTTTTGAATAGAAAGGGAAAAATAATACAAGGGTTTATTCAAAATAAATATCAGGACAGGGAAACGCAACGATAAAAACTAAATCCTAAATCAGGATCCCGCACACCTCACTTCACATACAAGACAAGGGAAATCAGTAAATAAAAGAAACGTTTGTGCGTTTGTGGATGCGAGCTTACTGCATCTGGCAGTGTGCGGGATCGTCTGACCCTCGGCACGCCTGCTCGTCAGCGCTCCAATGCAAGCCCCGCTCGTCGTTCGTCGTTCGCACACCAACGCAAGGAAGAGAATCGACGGCGTTCCTTCTCTCCACCGTCTTTCAAACTGCTCGTTCCTCCACCAGGTCTGAAGCAAGAGAAGGCCCAGCATGAAGGGACAATCAGGAGCAAGAGGCCAAGGGAAGAGAAGCGAGGGAAGAGAGACCGAAGAGCCAAAATGCCGGCGAGCGAGTCGTATTGTCACTCGCGGTGTGAGGTCAGCCCTCCTCTCTCTCTCCCAACCTGTGCCTCATTTCTTGGTGGTCTTTCGCGCCTTCTGACGTCACCGGCGCTTGCCCTTCAATCAGTGACCTGCTTCTCAGTAGTCGTTTTGCGCCTTCCGCACTGATTGGCCGAACGTTCGCGCCTTCCGCATTGATTGGCCGAGGTGTCAACGGTCGGTGGCCAATCAGCATGCCACTCCTTTACCTTTCTTACCCTCCAATCACGGGGAAGCTTTTTGTCCCTTCCCCGACCAATTACACGTTCTCCTGGGCGTCGCTCAAGCCTGCCTGGCACGATGTTCGTCGCCCACGGTGGCGTACTGCCTGGCTGCTGCCTGTTGGCTTTTCCAAAGTCTTTGTGGCGGCGGGGGAATTATTTAATGTGTGGTGCGCTAATGGGCCTATCTAATGTCTATGGGATGTATTGCCATAAGGGACACTGGGATGCTCACAGAGGGAACGACACACAAGGGAATTTTACCCATAATCCCTGTGCTAATTAGCATGCCCCGCCCCCTCATAACAGGGACAAAGATACAAGCTTAATCCGACATTCGGGCAACAGAACTTATTACTTCTAGATTCACTATCACGACAGCCGGACACCTACCTATGCATATCTACCTGGATCTAGATATTCCTCTACCCCAAATTCATAACAATATAAAGGGGTGCCAATTTGATTCATACACCTGCATGAATAAGTAAATGTATTTTATTTGCTAGATGTAGGGTGCCCCATGTAAGAATGTCCCTTCGCAATAACTTGCAAGATAAAAAAATAGATTTAAGGAGAATGCGCGAGCAAGGAGGAAGTGGAGGCTCATGAGTGTCTGGAACGAAAAAAGAACGGCTTGCGAGTATCTCGTTTGGATCGGACATTTTGAGAGAGGACTTACAGAGGAGTGAGAATGGTAAGATGCATTAATAAGATAAGCTGAGAAGCGCTTTAAAATCGCCGTGGCATTTGGGAAAGCAGACGAGCACGCTCAAAGCTGACTTCTTTTCCCATTGCAGCGTTTGTTCTATTGTCCATTCTACATTGTCACGTCTGAAGCTCCAGTTAAAACAGGAACCTCAGTACCGAGTTAGACCCTGGGGATTGGCCGAACGATCTTGCATTTCTCTGTGTTTATTTAATTAATTCTAACTTTGCTGGTCACCAAGGAGCGTCAATTGGGCCGAAATAATGGCGGCACACGGACATGGCAACAGATAGCTGAAACACGTTTATTACCTTTAAAAGGATTTATTTTATAAAGTGAATAGGGAACAGGGTAACAAGACACTAAAAACAAAAATGGAACGAACCATGCGAGTCAAATAGACATTGAGAGGCAAATGGGAATATTCAAAGTTGTATGTACAATGATTGCTAATAAAACAATTCCTAACTCACTAGGGGCCACAGATCACACTTCTGCACCAAAACAATAATTGGATGCGAGACTTCTGATGCGTAGGGTGAATGTAAGGCTCAAAACAGATCACTTTGGGGACCAGGTGTGGGACGATATCTCTGAAACAAAAGCGAGCCTCGTGGACTGCCAGCGATGATACACCTTCTGCAACATGCCTCGTGGACCCCTCTGTCCTTTAAGCAAGGCCTCCTTCCTCACAAGGCTTTTGTGCTCTTCACTGAACAACAAGGCCTCTTCTTTGTAACCAGGTCTCTCATTGTCTCCTTCCTCAAGTGAGCTCTCTCACGATCTCCTTCCTCAAGCGAGATCTCTCACGTTCTCCCCTCCTGGGCGGAGTCCCCTGCTCTCCCCGTCCCACCTACAGGGGCGGCGCCTATAAATATAAATGCATATGACACTTCCGTCTCCACGGCACATTATGCTGCCATGGCTGACGCATACCGGCCAGACAGATGTGTCTCTCAAAATAACTTCTTGCCGACTAGTCGCGCCTACCCCATGAGTTGTTCACGCCCAAACATAATAAGGTTACCCGATCTATAAATTACATACGCTTCCTCCTCAGCATCATGTGTAACAAAAAACTTAACCTGACAAGTCCCTGTTACATGTCAATCTAACAGCTACTCGAAACACGGACCATGCTACACTTACCACAGTCTAGCTGTGGATTCCCCCCCCCCCCCCCCCCTCTTCCACATAACAATATTGTTTCAGTATTATTCTCAGTGATTTTTGTTTGAGAGTTTTCTGATGTTTCCTTTCGAAGTCAGATGGTTCATGATTGTATTTCAGCTTGATATGTGACAATGCCTTTCTGCATCGGAATGAGGAGGGAGAACCTTATTATAAATGAATGTGTTATAATGTACTAGCAGCTCTCACATATGGCAGGAGTTGGTGGGAAAGTGGGGTTCTGGACCACTTGGTAAAATTTGTTGCCACGTTTTTTTTTTTTTTTTTTTTTATTTATTTATTTAAATAAATGTTGGATGTTCCAGGCTGGACTGTATAGCCCTCATCGAGGCCAGGCCTTAAGTAAAAGAGAAGAAAAGTGTTTGATGAAAAGTGTCTGGTGTTTGTTTGCAAGAAAGATGTTGAAGCTAACCCGGTAGCTGTAGTTTGAGTGAGACCAAGTAAGACCAGCAATCCTGACACGGAAAGTGTAAGATGGTTCCGGGCACCAAATTCAACGCTCCAAAGTCCGAACAGTAGTGTGGAGGGAGAACTCAAAGGTCGAGACCAAGTTGTTAGGGTTTGGGTTAGGGTTAGGCTCACAATAGGCGAGACTAGAGTCCCTGTATATAGAGAGTTGTGTCAACTCAAATTTGGACGCCATTTTGTGTCTAAGTGTGTCGGATTAGATATACGTACATGTACATTCGCGATATGGGGTGATATATTCTAAACCTGCTAAAAAAAATTTTACTACACATATTTCGTCTTATTATTACATACAGGTGATATTTGTTTTGTCAAAAACTCAGCTATTGCCGTGAAAAAGAGCTGTGTGGTGATATTAAAAGTGGTATGGCAATGCATATTACAAGCCAACACTGCATATAAGAGCTAACATTATAAGTAAGACAAACCAATGCTGTCGTTCTCTGAATTTTAATAACTTTTAGAAAGGAGTGTAGGCATATCCAATATTTTTGTGGGTACACAATTTGTGGGTACACAAATACACCTGTTTTACTGCATTAATCACCTAGAAATATTGTATGTTTTGGGAACGATAGCTGTCACCAGGTTAAATATATAGGGATTGTCCAATGTGCAAAATCTTCCATCACTACAATTTGGCCATAAATCCCGGGGTGGGAAATATTTGAGCAAATATGCCACAAGACGCATGAGCACTGTACAAAGCAAACAAGAACTCGTCAAATTTTGGACGTATGGATGGCTGCACAACCCGCAAAAAAATTGAGCAGGTTCCCCCCTAAAATTGCTTTTATGATTGCCGATTAGGCTAAAGATTTTAAACCAAAAAAATAACTTGCCTCGGAATAAGTTTTGAATGGACGGACAGACAACTGAAAACAAAACGGACCATGGGTTTCCCACCCCTATAAAATCAAAATTAATTCCCTCTGAAAAAGTACAGTGACATTGCCCGCAGACTACCCAACCGCAGACCAGGCAATGTCACTGTACCGGGACATTTCATCAATCAATGACAATATGCGGTCCGCGAGGACTACCCGAAAAAAATTGAGCAGGGTTCTTCCCACGGAAATGCATTTTTGTTCAGCTCCTTGAAGATTATAAACAAACACAAATCACTTCCCTTTAAAAGGGTTTTCAACAGACAGACAACCAAAAAAAAAACGAGCAGATAGAATTGCTTTTGAACATCGATCATCAAGCGGCGTGGGCCTACCTGGCAGAGTCTCGAGGAGTCGATCGCTTTCCAGCTCTTTCGTCTGACTTTCGCTTCCCAAATTTGTCTTCTGACTTTATCACTTGGAAATCTATACATCTTATATTTCCCAGATTGGTTTGAACAACCAAAAGCAGAACAACCAGTCATTTTGTTTGGCAATAAACAACATTCCCGTACCAAGCTGACGTTCACGCACGGTGAAGTTAGACACAAAATGGCGCCACGAAATCACGTGACCAGAAATCTCGGGTCAGCGCATGGCGCAACTCTCTTTATACAGGGACTCTAGGCGAGACCATTCATCCCCCATAGGTGGGAGGGAACACGTCCACCCCCCTCTGATTGCAATTTACAAAAACAATGTTTGCTCCATACCATCCACCGAGTTTGCTCCATACCATCCACCGAGTTTGCTCCATACCATCCACCGAGTTTGCTCCATACCATCCACCGAGTTTGCTCCATACCATCCACCGAGTTTGCTCCATACCATCCGCCGAGTTTGCTCCATGCCATCCGCCGAGTTTGCTCCATACCATCCACCGAGTTTGCTCCATACCATCCACCGAGTTTGCTCCATACCATCCGCCGAGTTTGCTCCATACCATCCGCCTAGTTTGCTCCATACCATCCTCCGAGTTTGCTCCATACCATCCACCGAGTTTGCTCCATACTATCTGCCGAGTTTGCTCCATACTATCCGCCGAGTTTGCTCCATACCATCCGCCGAGTTTGCTCCATACCATCCACCGAGTTTGCTCCATACCATCCACCGAGTTTGCTCCATACCATCCGCCGAGTTTGCTCCATACCATCCACCGAGTTTGCTCCATACCATCCACCGAGTTTGCTCCATACCATCCGCCGAGTTTGCTCCATACTATCCGCCGAGTTTGCTCCATACCATCCGCCGAGTTTGCTCCATACCATCCGCCGAGTTTGCTCCATACTATCCGCCGAGTTTGCTCCATACCATCCGCCGAGTTTGCTCCATACCATCCGCCGAGTTTGCTCCATACCATCCGCCGAGTTAATTTGACCTTCGCTGTGAAGGAATGATATGCAGTTTGCAAAACTACGGGCAGTATAAAGTTGCATTCCAAGTTAATTAACTGGACAATGATCAGTTCGACCTTCAGAGGAGTTGCAGAGGGCGTGCAACCATTTGCAAATAGTTACAAAATGCAGAGTATTGTGTTAATGCAGATTAGGCTTTAATGTCCGACATTTCGGCGACTCTCAAAGAGCTTTATTTACATCAATGCCCTTCAAACTAATAAATTTGAACATCCATTCAATAAATATACACATGCATCATGTCACAAGAGTTAGTTCGCCATGTATGATATAAATGAATCGTGGTATGTAACATTGGACAGATGAATTAAAGCACAATATATTTACCCAACTAGATCTCTTTATTCATAAAGAAATATTACAGAACATAAAAACTACACCAAACTGATTTTCCATTCCTTAGTTTGTAAGGAACCAAGACAAGAGGTGGTCGAACATTGCATCGGTAGGAGTTACACTTTTCCCCATCCTGAGAAATTATTAGGTGAGAAATGAATTTAAAGAAAGGAATTCAGTCAGGATGCCGGCGATCACTCACCTACTCTTCACGAAAAACACCATCTTTGCTTTTCCAATCAGAAAACATTTTAGAATACTTATTCTGCTGACAATTCCTCCCACAGTAGTACTACCCTGAGCGGTTGCTGTCGACAACCAACGAAAAACTAAGATACATTTCATTTCATACATTAAGCCTAAAATCTCATAACTTGTCCACCTGAGCAAAGACATTTGATCTCAGGTTGGCCAGAAACCTCGTTTTATATCCTGTATTTAAAAGAAGACCGAAAGACTAACAGCAGCGTAGCCGGGCTTGTTTGATACTTCAGTTGAAGAGGATAGTATGACCTGGATGGAGATACCAGTTAGCAAATAATGTAAGTATTAAATTATTTTGGATTACTCTAAGTCTAAGCTTTCTGTCACAATGGAAGTGAAGAGATTGCATTGAGACACCATATGTATATTCCATATGTTGATCAGTTGTGTTATGGAATGAGGTGTTTTACGGCAGCCGGAGTGCAAATCCTGCCACCATGAGTTGGTACTCATTTTGCCGACCTCAGAAGGACGACAGGCTGAGTCAACTCCACCTGGTGTTAATTCAACAGCTGACCGGGAATCAAACACAGGACCCTCGGATCGCAAGCCCTCCACCCTAACCGTTAAGCCAACGCTAGGGTCAGGGTGGTTGGAGGCAGTCATAAGAAATGCTTCAATGTTTTAAGAGCCCTTAATCAAAGTTTTAATTATATATGATCTGGGGTGCGTGCACCCTGTCCCTCCTCCATCATATATCATCACCCTGTTGTCATTTCAGTTCCCTCCCCAATCATCAAGTGTGATGATTTGCCCAACCATGTATATGACGTAATTTATTGTCCTGTCCGTAAGCCGATGAACACCAGCCTTGGACGAATCGCCAGAACTGTCCTTAATTCCGAGGCGAGTAGCCAAAATTGGCAGTTGGTGCGTCACGCGCGGATGAAGGAAACAAAGTGCTTACCTAAACGGAAGCACACGGGTTTTTCCCGAACCCAACACCATGCAAACAAGACGAGGAAAATTCAACAATAATGATTTTGATGTAAATAAATGAAGAAATGAAAATATCGAAATAACTGTTGGGGTAAAAACTAAATTCCCGAACGTGAGGATCCTCCACACAGATTCACAACACACAACAGGGGAATGATAAAATAAAATCCCTTTAGTCAGCTTCAATTGGCCCTCTTCATGGAGAGTGGGCCGATGGCTAAGTTATCTTGCGCCGGAGCACATAAGATGTTTCTCCTCCACTGTCTGGGGAAGCACATGCGGCCTTCAGCTTTCTTGCGAGCCAAATAATAATCAAAACTCCTTTTCAATTGCCGTAGCAGAAACCCTCTCCTCACAGCCCGCACAAAATGGCCAAGCCTTCTCCTCCAGCACAAAAACCCAAGAGAGCGATTCTTCTTTCAACGGTCTTTTTCCCTAGAACTTTCTCACTGACGTCACACTGGCCAATCCCCATCGAATCACCCCATGGTCGTGCCTGACCAATGACGAACTTCAGGGTGGGACCTGCCAGCTTACCTTGGCGTGAGCGTCATTAAGGCGTGGCTTACTTGCCGATCAGCAATGTTCGGGTACTGTCGGCGGTTCCAGTGGTTGTTAAACGGAGGTTTTATGGCCAGCCTTGTTGTGGTTGTAAAAACGTAAGAAAAAGCCATAGGGGGCAATCACATACTGGGGGAAAACTCACCTTAATCCCTAACTAGTTAACATAGCTTCACCCCCGTGTGAAGACGCATAACAATTTTAAGCTCTAGATTCCCCACTTAAATACATCCGAGATGTCTCCTACACGTCCACGGTCCACTTTTACTATACGATCCTACCTTTACTATGGTATTCCATCATCTACCCTGTTACGACCTGAAGCACCCCAAGCCTAGCTTTCCATCACACCGGCTTTATTTATGGGTCATCACACACAAAATCTATTCCTTATCACACTCAAAATAGGAAATCTATTCCTACACATAAAACCAAGAAGGGAGAAGACAGGGAAAAACCAGAGTAGGCAGGTCCAAGAGTAGGCCCCAAGGCAGGCCCAGCAGTAGGCCCCAATGCAGGCCCAGTAGTAGTCCCCAGGGCAGGCCCCGCGGTAGCAAGAGTTTAATCCAAGTCAAATCGTCAGGTACAGTTATGGCCGCAGGGGTGTATCCGGCACAAGTCAACCTTCAGGTACAGAGGTGGCCGCAGGGGTTGATCCGGCACAAGTCAACCTTCAGGTACGGAGGTGTCCGCAGGGGGTGATCCAGCACAAGTCAACCTTCAGGTACTGAGGTGGCTGCAGGGGTGGATCCGGCACAAGTCAACCTTCAGGTACAGAGGTTGATCCGGCACAACCTTCAGGTGGAGAGATTTCCGCTGACAACGCTACAAGCACACAAAAAGGCACTCCACCATGATGCCTCTTCCAACATGGCCACTCCCTCCTCTGAATCACTTTCCTGACCCCTCCCCTGCCCCACAGCCAATCATAGGCTTTATACCTGTGGACCAAACCACTTGGTCTAACTCAAAGGGGGGGGGGGGGGGGGGGGGGAGGGAGGAAGAAGAAAAGAAGGAAAAATATATAAAACAAGCACACAAAAAGGCACTCCGCCATGATGCCTCTTCCAACATCGACACTCCCTCCTCTGAATCACCTTCCTGACCCCTCCCCTGCCCCACAGCCAATCATAGGCTTTATACCTGTGGACCAAACCGCCTGGTCTAACTCAAAGGGGGGGGGGGGGGTGGGGAGGGGGGGGGGAGGAAGGAAGAAGAAAAGAAAGGTCATAGACCGTAACGACCCCCACAAACGTACAGTAATATGAACGTACCCAAAAGGGTGTTGAAAGAAACATAACTGGCAAAGCCAAATGCCATTACATTCTACCTTTCAGAAGCATAATTGTCGGTTATAAAACTCACCCAATATGTCGGATAAATATGTGAGGGACATACATACATACTGTTACGTGCTCCTCCCCAAACCCCGGTCATGGTGTACCCCCGAGCCCTGAGAGGAGTCATGGCAGAAAGATGTGTTATTCTGTATCTCAAAGATCAATGGTGAAACCACACCAATTGTCACCAACAAACAAGTATTGTATTAAGGTCACACAAGAATAACAGTACAATAACAATATTAATCAATTGTAAAATCAATATATCATTCCAATGATGGTACCATCAGTTTCGTACAATATAACTCACTGTGCTCCAAGTGAGCGAAAATAACATTCCCAATGTCTCTGTCCCAGCTTCAAGCCAAAGTCGATCCACGCTTCAGTGATTGTCAGAACGATGTTGTATCGAGACCAGAATCCCACTCGGTTGACAGTCACACTGCCCAAAATGGGCAAAAGTGTCCTCAAGAGGCGGCTGGGAAATCACACCTTCGGGTATGGACGTTCAACGGCTCCCAATCGGCGAACCGCAATTTCCCACTCAAAATCCACGTTACACACACACACACCAGGTTAACGGCTGGATCCGTTGAAATGGTTGAAGCGAGGGGAAAAACCTGGAGCGATGCGAAATCAGGTGCGAGGTAAAATGGCCAACGGTCCGTTCTCGAGACGTAACGGCACTCCAATGATTCTCTTCGGAATCAACCGCAAAACCTGTCACACAGGTTTATCTGTCACAGCGATAACAACTCTGTCGCAGGAATCCCTTTCCCAGGAAACCCCAAAGTTCGCTAGTGACCTCAGTTCGCCAGCGTTTGCTCCAGACCTCCAAACAGCTCGGCTTCTGCCCCGACCTCACTCGCTCCGCCTCCTTTCCTCTTCTTCCTCCTCTTCTTCCTCTTCCTCTTCGTCCGGTTCCCGATCCGGTTTCCGGTTTCTTTTTAAAACATGAACTTTTTTTTTCACCTTTTGAAAACAGTTATCTCCAATTCACTTAAACGATAACAATAATAGTACATGCAACCAAAAATGTTTACTGTGGATGAGAACCAAAACAATGGAAATAACGAATCCGTAACAATACGGAGAGACAAACGCTGTAAACACAGGAACCAAACATCTAGGCCGTAAAAAAATCGTTTGTTTAATCACAAATTTGCCAATTCTAAAAGTCTCTTTATGAGTTTGAAGAAGAGGAAAAGCGCGATTGTATGGTTTATTCACAAAGGAGTTTGAACGGACACATTTATTATACTACAACAGCAGAAACCCTTTAGAAGGACACGGAACAAGAACACAAAATTATATGCACTGTAGTGATATTTTGCGAAACAATAGAAAAATATATAAAACTCCACAGAAGGAACCCACAAACAGCAACAACACCAACGATAACAATCGACTGTTATATAAGGTCATTATTTTCACGTGTTTTACTGTATGTTTTCACGTGTTTGTGTTTCACACTGAATGAAAAACGTAGAGGTAGAGCATGCAGATTGTGATACATGACAGGTTCAACGATATGTCCGGCCTGAACAGTATAGGAATCAAAATGGCGGTGTGTGGAGTCAGCCGTCGTACCACCTTAATGACATCACATCACCCCTGTCATGTGACCAGATCCTCAGCTCTGATTGGAGTACGTTTGAGGGGACATACATAATCTGGTCGATGTCTGGTGAATAAATAAATCGCTCTGTCTGTCCCTATGAAGAGTTACCAGGCCTCAGTGTTCACCCCACGCCTGTAACATGCCACAAGCCAAGCCCCATGTTATTCCCAGAGAGCTCTATACCATGCGATGATTTTGAGACCGAATGAGGGAAAGTCGTTGTAATGGTCTGGTCGAAATCTTCTATATTATAAAAGGAGCAGTGTCTGTCTGTTTGTCGTGTTATAACTTGAGAACAGATTAACGGATTTCAATAAATCCAACTACGGTGGATTTGGGTAACTCGCAGGAGTTTAAGGCTCCGGCTAGTATAATTTTTAAAGTGATTCTTCACCATTGGGAGATGGGGCCAAAAACGATCCATAGGAGGACATCTCAAAAAGTTGTGGACGGATTTGGATGAAACTTTGTGGAGAGGTTGGGTGTCTGACAAGGAATAATTGATTCGATTTTGGTGAAGATCAGAATATGGATTCGGATGAGAATTATTTAATTTTTTGAGTGAATCTTCACCATTGAGTGATAGGGCTAAAACCAACATATAGCAGAAAATATCTAAGTTATGGACGGATTTGAACAAAACTTGGTGGACAGGTTGTGAGAGTGACAAGGACGAATCGATTCAATTGTGGTGAAGATCTGGATCCGGCTAGTATAATTTTTTTTTTTGCTGCCATGCATCCTCCCACCAAGCCCTCTCCCTCCCACAGATCTCCCGATGTCCCTGCTCTCCATTTTGTCTCCCGCTCCCTTTATCGTAATTGTCCTAGTAGCACACATATGACAGGTGTGCCTCTGTCATTGGAAGTCCTTTCATAGCCCCACCCACAAACAAGAGGCGTTTACACATACAAAATTAGTGTCTACCCTGTCGATAAATTACATAAGCTGCTCCCTCAGCATCATGTGTAACAAACAGCTTCTTCTGCCAGGTACCTGTAAAATGGCAATCTAACCTGCGTGAAACACATAAACTATACAACACTTACCACAGTTTAGATATCGATTTCCCGCTCCCTCCCTCCCCCTCCCCCCCCCCCCTCTCTTTCCACATAACAATAAAGTACATTGTTGATTTGTATAATGATCCTAACATGTAGGAAAATGTTCGGAGAACGCTTGGATTCGGAAGAGGATCAGAAAGCAGTATTCAGGATTGCAAAGCAGATAGCGAAAGAGAGGTGTGATGTGATGGGGGTGAGTTGCTTGAAGGATGAAGTGGGACAAATCGTTGTGGACCCAGATGGAATTAAAGGAAGATGGAAAAGATATATGGAAATGCTGTTGAATACAGAGAATGAATGGGATGGCAACATAGAGAGTAATCCAGTTTTAGGACCGGCAGAGAAGATAACTGAGAAGGAAGTTGAGGAAGCGATAAAAGCAATGAAGGGTAGAAAAGCGGGAGGGCCGACGGGAGTTGTGGGAGATATGTTGAAGGCAGCAGGAAGTTGGGGTGTGAAGAGAATGACAGGGATCTGTAATCTGGTGGTGAAAGAAGGCCGCATTCCAGTGGATTGGGAACTGAGTACCCTCGTCCCTCTATACAAGGGGAAAGGTGACCCTCTGGAGTGTGGCTCGTACCGAGCGATAAAGTTATTGGAGCATGGAATGAAGGTATTGGAAAGGGTGTTGGAGAGGAGGATAAGGAAGAAAGTGAAGATCGACGAAATGCAGTTTGGATTCATGCCAGGAAGAGGAACGACAGACGCGCTTTTCATTGTGAGGCAGTTGCAGGAGAAGTACATGGAGAAGAGGAAGAAGTTGTTTCTTGGGTTTGTTGATCTGGAGAAAGCATTCGATCGGGTTCCACGCAAAGTATTGACATGGGCATTGAGGGAGTTAGGAGTGGAGGAATGGTTGATCAGAGTAGTGATGGCAATGCACAAAAGAGCGCGCACAGCTGTAAGGACGAAGGACGGGAACAGTGGTGAGTTTGAGGTGAAGGTGGGAGTGCATCAGGGGTCGGTACCAAGTCCACTACTATTTGTAGCTGTGATGGAGGTGCTGGCTCAGAACGTAAAGGAGGGTTTACCATGGGAGTTGTTGTATGCAGATGATCTGGTGTTGATTGCGGAAAGTATGGATGGACTGAAGGAAAAGATGTACACGTGGAAGGAATGTATGGACACAAAAGGTCTGAAGGTGAATATCGGAAAGACGAAGGTGATGGCAAGTGGTAAAGCATGTGGTGAGGTGGAAAGAACTGGGAAGTGGCCCTGTGCTGTGTGTAGGAAGGGTGTCGGAGTGAACTCCATTCAGTGTACAATGTGTGCTGAGTGGGTTCATCAAAAATGTAGTGGTCTGAGAGGGTCATTAACCAGTGTGGCAGCTACATACAAATGTAAGGTGTGCACAGAGGGAGCTGCAGATGGAGGAAATGTTGAGTTGGATCTTGGAGACGGCGTGAAGCTGGAAGGTGTGAAAACATTTTGCTACCTAGGAGACATGCTGAATGGAGAAGGTGGATCAGACTCGGCAACGGTTGCTCGAGTGAGATGTGCATGGAAGAAGTTTCGGGAACTGAGTGGCGTGCTGATGATGAGGGGAGTGTCGTTGAAGCTGAAGGGAAAGGTGTATGCTGCATGTGTGAGAAGTGTTATGATTTATGGGAGTGAGACATGGGTAATGAACGTAGAGCAGCAACGAAGGTTGGAAAGGGTGGAAATGTGAATGGTTCGACGGATGTGCGGAGTATCGTTGAGAGAGAGGAAGACAAATGATGAATTGCGAAAGATGATGGGAATAGAGCCTGTGATTGATGCTGTGAAGAGGAACAGGTTGAGATGGCTTGGTCATGTGTTGAGGAAGGATGAAAGTGACTGGTTGAGAAGAGTGATGGAAATGAATGTAGAAGGAAGTAGAAGACAGGGAAGACCGAGAAAGACTTGGCTAAAGATGGTGGAAGAGGAAATGCGGGCAAGGGGGTTAACAAGGAGAGATGCAGAAAATAGGGTAAAATGGAGAAGATTGTCATGGGGACCGCAAGGCTAACCCCCACTCTAGCAGGGAATATGGCCTTTAAAATGCATGTTGTTGTTGTTGTTGATTTGTATAATGTCCATTGTCGATGATGTGAACAATATATTGTTATTAATCTAATTAATGACATCAATGGAATGTTGATTGAGGTATAAGAATCTTGGTTATGAACTTGATTGTGATAATCTAACAATGAAGTGTAACTTATAAAATGTATGCTTATAATTACATGGTAATGGGAGTAAATAGTGTGTGTAAATAACCCATATGAAGTAAATAAATTTCTCACAAGTATGCACCAACTATTTATTCATATATTATGTCAGTGGGGTAGAGATACTTTAGACCAGGTAGATTTGTGTGGGTAACATGCTCCGACTGACGTGAAGAAGAAGAACCACCACCTTGTAATAAGTAGAGGACCTGTTTCGCCCAGATGTCGGATTAAGGTGTATCTTCGTCCCCATTACGTGGAATGGGGCATGTTAACTAGTGTTACGGATTCCGGATTTATGTGAATTACTATTCAGGTCATTGCTTATTAATGTTTATTCTATTAAAGGTTGTTGTGGTTAAATGGTTAGAGGCGCTCCTGATAACAGGAGACCGGAAACGGGATGGTGAACCGGGAGAAGAAAAAAGACACGAGGTCCGGGAGAAAGCGGCCATCTTCTGCTCCTCGCCCAGCTCCGACACGAGCGGCGTCGATATTGATCAGCGTTGGGAACGCTGAGTTTGAAAAGCCCGTCTGGCGAGAGGAGTTACCTGCGCGGGGTAATTACCGGTTACGCGTCAAGTTGCTGGGGATTCCTGCACGGAACCAAGCGTCCGGCACCGTTCACCTAATCGTCTACAAGGACGCGTACGGCAGGCGCCTGGGGCCTCGCGCGCTTTGCAAGCCCCGGAGCCGCGATCACGAGCACCGACCTCGGTGGGCTGCCGAGGAGGTGTCCCCCAGCAGCAGCCGTTCCCGGTACGGGACGTGCACGGTTGAAGCACGTCAGGAAGGGTCCGTTCAACCGCCCGCGTGCGGAGATCGAACTGCAGGGGCCCCGAGACATTGTGAGAGACATTGACCATGGAGGGAGCCGTGAGTGGGGCTCAAGGGAGGAATATATAAGATGGTCATCTTAGAGCTATTGTTGATGAGTCTACATCTTTGTAATATTGTTGATTGAGGGTTGATTGTTGTCGATTGATTGGGAATAGATTATCCATTAATCCGGATCCTTGGTGTGGGGGGTTCTTATTGACTTGAATTGTTGTGTCTTTCATATTGATTGCGTTATGAAAGCGTATAAATCATATATCTTTCTGGTGGGGTTCCTCCCACGGTCCGGGGGTCACCAAGACCAGGTCGTTACCGGGAGGACCACGTAACAGAATTGGGGGCTCATCCAATTGAATTCCGGGATATAAAATTGTATAAAATAATATTTTTATTAATTAAAATTAATTAATTAATTATTAATTGGTAAATTTTTGGGAAATTGTGGTAAAGTCTTGGGTGAAGGTTAACAGGTGTTAACGATAGGCACCATGGCGTTTGTGGCACAGAACTATGCGGTAACCCCGAGTGAGGCACAGTTCCGAGCGTTACTAAAATCGGACCTCTTGAAATTGGCCAAACATTTTAACTTGGAGGTCCGAACTAATTTGAGGAAGGCAGAGTTGCAGACCGCGGTGATACAATCTATGGTGGGATTAGGAACATGGGACGAGTTAGCCTGGGAGTGGCTACCCGAAGAACCAGAAGACGTTGAGCTCCGGAAACTGGAGTTGCAATTACGGAGCCAGGAACGGATAAAAGAAGAAGAAAGGAAAGCAGAAAAGGAAAGCAGAAGAGAGGAGAGAAGAGAAACAAGTAGAAGAAAGGAGAGTGGAACGAGAACTCCAGGAAAGGTTAGAAAGGATGAAAACAGAGGAAAGGAAAGCAGAAAAGGAAAGAGCAGAAGAAGAAAGGAAAGCAGAAAAGGAAAGATCAGAAGAGGAAAGGAAAGCAGAAGAGAGGAGAGAAGAGAAACAAGCAGAGGAAAGGAGAGTGGAACGAGAACTCCAGGAAAGGTTAGAAAGGATGAAAACAGAGGAAAGGAAAGCAGAAAAGGAAAGAGCAGAAGAAGAAAGGAGAGTGGAATGAGAACTCCAGGAAAGGTTAGAAGGGAGAAAAGCAGAGGAGAGGAGAGCTGCAAGGGAACTCGAAGCAGAGGAGAGAAAAGCCGAAAGGGAATTAAAGGAACGTTACATGGCGCTTCAGCAAGAAATTAAATTCAAGGAGCTGGAGTTAATGAGAGAACGGGGAGAGGTACCACCCTTGCTGACTGGGCCGACACCTAGCCAGAACACCTGGGATATGGGCAGACATGTGAGGCTGGTTCCACCCTTCAGTGAAAAGGAAGTCGCTAAATTTTTTCCACACTTTGAGAAAGTGGCTCGACAGTTAAACTGGCCGGAGGAGGCCTGGACCATACTAGTGCAAAGTGTGCTGGTGGGTAAAGCTCAAGATATTTATTCGGCGCTACCAATGGACCAATGTGCAGATTATGAGGTATTGAAGAAGCACATTCTCAAAGCCTATGAGTTGGTTCCTGAAGCTTACCGGCAAAAATTCAGGAATGCCAGGAAGAGGGAGAGTGAGACACATGTGGAGTTTGCCAGAGTGAAAGAAAACATGTTTGATCGGTGGTGTGAGTCAAAAGGAGTCGGGAAAGACTTTGAAGCATTGCGTGACTTGATCCTGGTGGAGGAATTTCAACAGTGTGTCCACGAGGACATCAAAGTGTACCTGCAGGAAATGAAAGTACCAAAGTTGTGGGACGCAGCCACCATGGCAGATGATTATGCCTTAACACACTGGATAGGGGTCCACAAACCTAACTCCTCACCGAGACTTCAGCAGGGGAGTTATGGAACACCCGGTGCGGAGAACGACAATACATGGCGGCGGCCTCGAGAGGATTATGGGGACAACTCTGATACCCCAACTGTTCAAAATCAGGGGGCTACTGGCCCAAGACAAACTTATTTCCCGGGGGGCCCGAGGCAGACCACGAGTTTTTCCTCCGGGCCTACTTGCACCTTTTGCAAAAAACCTGGACACTTGATGTCCAGTTGTTACCTCATGAAAAGGGACAACCCAGAGCGGAGTCCGACGAGTACAACTCCGAATGCGATGCCAAACGTAAGAAATCGCCCACAGAAGAGTTACCAACCATTTATTTATGAGGGGTTTGTCTCACTGGAGGGAGACTTGACTAACCCAAGACCTGTTAGGGTATTGAGGGACACAGGAGCCCATCAATCCTTAATGCTTGAAGGCATTTTGCCATTGTCAAAGAGTACAGCAACTGGTGATAGTGTTCGGTTGCAAGGGATCGGTGGCTGTGTTGGTGCCCCACTTCATGTCATCCATTTGGAATCCGATTTGGTGTCAGGACCGGTCACCGTCGGTTTACAAGCCACGCGTCCTGTAGAGGGAGTATCTGTGGTTATCGGGAATGATTTGGCCGGGGGTCAAGTTTATGGTACCCCGGGGGTTGGTAAAGAGCCCAGCAGGGAAAATAACACCACACCAGCTCGGGATGGCGACAAAAGTACCAAGTTATTTGTAGGGGGACTGAACTTCAAAACAAAGGAAGCAGTTCTGACCTCTGTCTTCAACAGATATGGGCCGCTGGTGGAAGTGCGGTTGGTAAAAGACAGGGAAACGCAACAGTCAAGAGGGTTCGGCTTTGTCACGTTTGCAAGCGCAAAAGACGCCAGAGAGGCAGAGAAGAATTGGAATGGTAAGGATTTGGAGGGTCGGACCATAACCGTAGGGAAGGCATTTCGTAGGCGTCGAGAGGTCTACAGAAGAGGACAATTTGGCGGTAGTTTTGGTGTTGGCAGCAGCCGATATTACTATGGAGGCTCCCAGAGTTACAGCATCCCCCGAAAGAATGATTGTCAGAGCACTGGCCGAGACGGAGACCGCCAGTCAGGTGACTACTGGGTCAAGTGGTCCCACCGTAACTGTTAGGAGTCCAGAGAAGTTGAAGCACTATATACGGCGGAGCCGCCGAGCCTGGGCTCCTACACGGACTAACCGTGAACGCCACGTTCTTAAAGGCGTCCAGGTAGTGAACTTTCCTGCACGGACTAACAGTGAACTCCACGTTCTTAAAGGCGTCCATGTAATGAACTTTCCTCCCCGGACTAACCGTGAACTCCACATTCCTTAAGGCGTCCATGTAGTGTATACTCAGCTTGGCCTCCCGAAAAAGTGCTATCGAGTTGTTTAACTTTGGGGTTTTGGTCACCACCCCTTAACCGGCATTCAAGAGAAACTAGAAGTGTGACGCTTGGTCCAGAGTGAATTACCTTTTGGAATCTCTGGGGGTTTTGTGAAATATTGTTGCTTTGTTTTTTGAGATGTGATAATTGTGTCCGGGGGAACTGATGATTTGGGGTGTGAGTTATCTTGTTTGTTTATCAGATTTGGCCTGCAAAGAAAGTTTTCGCTGGGTTCAAACTTTCTTTCTTGAAGGGGGGGAGTGTTACGGATTCCGGATTTATGTGAATTACTATTCAGGTCATTGCTTATTAATGTTTATTATATTAAAGGTTGTTGTGGTTAAATGGTTAGAGGCGCTCCTGATAACAGGAGACCGGAAACGGGATGGTGAACCGGGAGAAGAAAAAAGACACGAGTTCCGGGAGAAAGCGGCCATCTTCTGCTCCTCGCCCAGCTCCGACACGAGCGGCGTCGATATTGATCAGCGTTGGGAACGCTGAGTTTGAAAAGCCCGTCTGGCGAGAGGAGTTACCTGCGCGGGGTAATTACCGGTTACGCGTCAAGTTGCTGGGGATTCCTGCACGGAACCAAGCGTCCGGCACCGTTCACCTAATTGTCTACAAGGGCGCGTACGGCAGGCGCCTGGGGCCTCGCGCACTTTGCAAGCCCCGGAGCCGCGATCACGAGCACCGACCTCGGTGGGCTGCCAAGGAGGTGTCCCCCGGCAGCAGCCGTTCCCGGTACGGGACGTGCACGGTTGAAGCACGTCAGGAAGGGTCCGTTCAACCGCCCGCGTGCGGAGATCGAACTACAGGGGCCCCGAGACATTGTGAGAGACATTGACCATGGAGGGAGCCGTGATTGGGGCTCAAGGGAGGAATATATAAGATGGCCATCTTAGAGCTATTGTTGATGAGTCTACATCTTAGTAATATTGTTGATTGAGGGTTGATTGTTGTCGATTGATTGGGAATAGATTATCCATTAATCCGGATCCTTGGTGTGGGGGGTTCTTATTGACTTGAATTGTTGTGGCTTTCATATTGATTGCGTTACGAAAGCGTATAAATCATATATCTTTCTGGCGGGGTTCCTCCCACGGTCCAGGGGTCACCAAGACCAGGTCGTTACCGGGAGGACCACGTAACACTAGTTATAGGGATTATGTTAACTACGACCTTGTTAGTCAAACCTCTGTGATCTATCCTTTGTCCTTTATGGCACCGCACCATAGACACGAGTTAGAATTGCCATTAAACTACACTAAATAACAATAAAAACCAACCGGAAGCAAGGCATTGAGCACTAGGGCTAACAATCCCGCCTGACAGACACACATCGGTCGAGAAGGCTGAGCCACGCCGAGAAGGGCAGTGATTGGGTGGGAGTTGACCAACAGGAAGGCCGGAGCAAGAAGCAACTCGCTGATTGGCAAGGTTTGACCGATGCCATCAGAAGGGGACTGCGTGTGGAATGATGGAGAGCTTAGCATGCATGGTGGCCTGCGGGCATTGGTGGAGAGGCACAGATGACGTCACAAGATGGTCAATAAACGAACTCTCGGACCGACATTTTCTCTCTCGCTTGTTCCTCACGCCTTCCTCTGCCATCGACTCTCTTCTCTTGGTACCGGACTCTGGTGGAAGATGGTTGTGCGTGGACGAAGGGCTCCAGGAAGCGATCGGACCGACCGTGTTCAGAGACGCCATCGGAGACGTACAGAGGCTGCAGGAAGAGCCGCGGCCCGGGAACTGCGGTTCTCCGTGTGAACGACGAGTGTACAAGCGCTGTAGCGTGAAAGGGTGCATTGAGGCCTACTGGGAGTGTTCCCACGTAAGGAACTCCAGACCCGTTCACAGACCCTGACGAGGTCCCACCAGTGATTGGAACTAAGTGCACACACGCTCCATTATTTTCCAGGTTATTCTTCCCTTCGTCTGTGTTCAAATCTGGTGTGGGGGACGTCCCGTTTAGGAACTTAGTTTTACCGTCGCGCTTCTCTTTGTCCCGGCATTCCGTTTTAATAAACCTGTTTATTTTTGTACATTTGAACCCGTTTTGTTTGAGTTATTTTCTTTGCAGGCTTTGGGACTGCTGGCGGACAACAGGTCAGCTCTTCAGTTTTCCCTTCTCTTTCGTCCTCTGTATATATAGTAAAATCCACATTTGATCAGTCGCCTCAGAGTTAAAAGCTTGCTTTGGCTATCCGTGATCCCTGTGGTGTACACCTGGGAAATCACGCGACAATATATTTGTTTAAAAACTTATAAAATGAACCTGAGTTGTATAAAGTTATAAATGGACACTCTCTCTGTTTTACTGAATTTACTTTTCTCTCCAGAAACTGAACAAGTGAAGAAGCGAACAAGACGCCATGTTTCCATGGATCATTTTATTCCTTACAGGTGAGATTTCTGTCCTCTTTAACTCCTCTTTACCATCTCCTCTTTGTCTCCCTAGTGTCATGACATTCTGTCTAACGTCTGAACCCAGGTGTCAGGCGTCTTTTGCCCGCTACGCGGCCGTTATAAGAACTCGGTCATTCAGCGCTATGATCATACCTGAGACATTAACTGTATGCTATGTTGGTGAATAACTAGATGGTACGTACCGCCACTTTGTTACGGCTTGCTTGCTTGTGCTCATCTGTAAACTCATTACTAGTTCAGATGTATGCTGATTTATTGATATGATGTTCGCTGGTTCTCTTTACAGGTATTGTTAGGGATCGAATGATATTAAACTCATGATCTGAGCCAATGTTGTAACTCTGATTCTTACAACACCTAGCATTTATTACCCCGCACACATAAAGTGAAAGGTCGGGTTAAGCAATTGGTTCATGTTCGTCCATCCATCCGTCTATCTGTTTTTTCAGTTTATTATTGTCAGTTTATAATTCAGAAACAGTTTATTTAAATGGAATGTTATAGTTTGAACACAAATCTGAACCTGAAAAGGAAGACAAGTTTGACGTTTTAATGTACTTTGGCTCTGAATTTGTTCCGATTGCGCATGCACAGGGAGGAATAAGATAATATCTTAATAATAAGTTTCCCGGCCGTGGCTCTTCCTCCGCACAATCTGTCTGCTTGGCAGTCAAACAAATTGAAAATCATTCCAAACAGGAAACGTAGTTTTTTAAGGACTTTATAAATGACACAAACAACAGGCACAAATAACTAATGTAACGTGTTAGGGTGGTGTGAAACAGTGGTAAATGGAATTCAATTTATTTATATGCTTTTAAATGTCTGTAAACCTCTATTAAAATTGAATTGTACTTGAAGACTATAAAAAATATGCCGTGATGACATCACGAAATGCCGTGATGGTTTCTACTTTCTAAACGTGAAATTCGTGGATCGCCATATGCAGATTCGTCATTGACTGGGTATGGAACAAACGTACCCGTTTGTATGCGAACGGGTACGTTTTTCATGGAAGTCCTTCACGAACTTGCTGTCCATGTCTGACGTGCGACTGAAGGTGCTACAGGAATGTGGAATTTATTGGTTTCATGCTTTAGCATTCGCCGTTTCTGCATTGTCTGTTTGCTTCTGGCCTCCCACCCATGCGTAGCATGGGTACTTCACTCGTAATGACTATGTACGGATCAATAAAGCATCCATCTCTTGAATCGCAACTAAAAATCCTCTCACTGCAGCGTATAAGTGTGGTTGCTGTATATGACTGCTTCAGGAGCACGAAACTTCTGGATTTTTTAAAACAATCTTTAAAATCACTCAATATTACAGAACATTTGTTTTTGATTCAGAACTTAGTATATCCTTTGAAATCAGAAAATAAAAAGAAATGGCATTGACAAGTACAGGAGGGCCTTGCGGTTTGTGGTTTTCCCCTTCGTGGATTTGCTCGATGGCGGTGAATTTATTGAGGCAAGGTTTGCAGATTGTGGTCAACGCGCTGGTGACACCTCAAAAGCGAACAATCTGCCTGAGCCGTCGGAGGTGGGGGTAAATCAACACAGGCAGATAATGAAGGCTTTACTGTTGTTCCTTCAAAAAGGAAACTCTATGGTATTTATTGTCTATCTGTCTATCATGGAACAACTTTCATATACATCGAGGCTTTCGTGGAGTTTGGAGGTTGTGTTCATATTGAGAGAAATTTCTATTTTGTTGTGAAATGACAATATCTCTTCCTAAAGGTGTTACGTTATGATCTCTCCATCCAGTACCCATCAGCCAAGGTCTCATCACGAGCATCAGACCCTCTCCTGGAGAAAACGTCACCATCAACTGCACCTTATCCGTTCTTCCAGATGAGATCAGCTTAATCTCCATTCGGTGGATGTGGAAGCCAGCAGATGAATTTGCAGAAATTAAGGTTTGTTTCATTTTCATCTCTTTCTTCCCAATGTTTTGTGCTCTTTGGAGACATTTTATCAGGGGGTGCAAAGGACTGGTTTCCATACAGCTTCCATGCAGTAACAACAGTGCACAAAACAAACAGCCAATTACAGTCATGACAGTTGCAGGCAGTTGCAGGGGTAATACACATGTGCATCACATTATCCTGACCTTCAGATAGAACATGTACAATGACAATATCTCGACCATCAATGTGTACAATTTTCAATGGGTAACCTATGGTTGTACCAGCAGCCCCCATTGGAATAGTCATTGATTCTTCATCTTGAACTTCTCCAGAAAAACAAGAGCATTGTGGTCGTTATATACTATCATGTGACCACCCTTTGTGAACACCGTAGGGTAGCACGGATGACTAAACGAGCTTTTTTTTTTTTTTTTAACACGAGCCTCGATCTTGTATACAACAACAATAAAAAACATTCTGAGGCGTTCAGTTCAATGGAGGAGTTAATACGAGTGGGGAGCAAATGGGGGATAATATAAACCAGAGAGCTTACCTTCATGGATCCGACCGGCAGTCTTCAAACCTGTCATAAATAAACTCGCAAGAGACGGAATTAAAATGTACAAAAATAAACAGGTTGATTTAATAAAATGCCGCTAACAAGGAAACAACACGATAAAACTAAATTCCGAAATGGGACATCCCTAAAGACAGACTCGAAAAACAGACGAAGGGAAAAAGAACTGGAAAATAAATGTGTTTGGTTATTTAGTGGGCACTTAGCTCAACTTTCCCGGGTTGTCTCGTCAAGAATTGTCCAGGCCCTCCCAGAGCGCTCAATCCGGACGCGGCTCTGGTGCTGGCGGGAAAAGGCCTCCCTCACCCTCGTTCACTAGACCGCGCTTGTTGGCGCAAAACAGGCCTTATGCCCGAAGCGAACAGCAGGCGTGCAGCCCGCTCTTCCACGCCGTGCTCGTCCATCCGTCCTCTGCACGGAAAACCACAGTTTCCCGGCCGTGGCTCTTCCTCCGCACAACCACCAGCAAGATGTCCCAACACGGCCGCTCATGATGAAGCTTCCCTGTGCAGAGAGCAAAGCACAACCGCCACTATTGCTTATGGAACGAGAAAGCGCAAAAGGGAACATTCACTCTCTATGCCCAGATGCCAGAAATAACAAGGGGAATGAGGAGAAGATTCCGGCACACAACCGTTCACTGCCAGACCAAAACCGAAGGGAAAATGTCCGCTGCTCCAACGCTTTGTACGCGTGGCTCTCTCCTCATCTCCCGCCGCCCCTATGTCATCCAACCTGTGCGTGCCACCTCTACCAGTGCCTGTCAATCAAAACCCTGACCAATCACTGCCCATCGGGGCGTGGCTCTCGGCCTGCCCATCCTGTGTGATTCTCCATGTCGTGATAATCAGCCCTAGTGCTTCATGCATGGTTTCTGGTGGTTTTATTAATTAGTGGTGTAGTTATTGGGCGATTTTGGCGGTGTCATAAGGAATGAAGGAATAGATTAGAGGTATTTACAAACAGGGAATTAATTTACCCATAATCCCTGAGCTGATTAACAAGCCCCACCCCTCGTAGTGGGGACGAAGGTACAAGCTTAACCCGACAGTCCGGTCTAATACAAATTCCCTACTTATTACATGGGGTGGTTCTTCTTCTTCACGACAATCATAGCACACTAATCTATACATTCTACCTGGTTATAAGGTAATCATTGTCGACCCCCTACAAACGTAACAAAACAGTGGCATCGCTTGTCATTTCTTACATATTTTTCAAAATGCTGTAGATCGAAAACTAGGTTCAAAGCCAAAACCAAGCCCAAAGCCAAAACCAGGCTCAAAGCCAAAACCAGGCTCAAAGCCAAAACCAGGCTCAAAGCCAAAACCAGGCTCATAGCCAAAACCAGGCTCAAAGTCCAGATCTTCTATTGATCGAGTAGAAGAAGCTTTTTGATGCATGTTCAGATTTATAGAAAAGTAACTTACTGGCTTTTCAATTCCAGAGTCATCATCTTGAAACAGTACAGCTCCTCCACCAAAATCACTGGCATGGGTATGAGGGTATACCAACATACCCATGAGGGCATCATCATTTGCATGGGTATAAGGATACTGTTGTGGCCAAAAATATTGGTACCCTTGCACTTTTTTCAAACAATTTAAATTTTTTTTTTCACATTTCAAACACGTCTTCATGTTCTGATTCAGTGTGAACATTTTATCGCAGCATTACTCATGCCGTCGAATCACATAATTCCAATCGCTTGTAAATATGAATTAAAAAATGGTATCAATGACAGGCGCACACTATTCCCAAAACAGAAACGTAAAACATGAGCTTACCGTACTGGAACTGGGTACTATGTTTTTTCAATTTAAATAGCATGTTTTTTAAAAGCAGCATTACATTCTTTCTATACGTATTCTTTGTTGAAATGTATTGGAATGTATTGGAATGTGAACACTTAAAAACATAAATTTTGGTTATTATGGTCCCCTTCTGATTGTTGGCCTGGCGTTGAGGCGCCATTGGAACCATTGCACAGTCATGTGAAAAAGTAAGTACACCCGATGTAAAGTTTTGACTTTTTCAACATATTTCAACATACAGCTATTTGATCTTCATTTCAACAATATTGACAGATAAAGGTGATATAATATAACAAATAGCATGAAACATTTACATTTTGTAATCCATTGTATAATTTAAATAAACATAAATGCAAATTTCGCATGTGGAAAAAGTAATTACACCCCTACATTTATCACTACTTCAAATACCTAAAATATGAATCAGGTGCACCAGCTCAGATGCAAATGATTCAAACATCGTTGGAGAGGATCTTGGAGGAACCTGTCTTATTTAAACCTCAGACATTTAGTTTGGTTTGCTCTTTGTTGTTGAAGTGTGCGGCGTCACCATGCCTAGATCAAAAGAACTCCCTGAGGCCTTCAGAAAGAAGGTTACAGATGCCTACGAGTCTGGGAAGGGATTTAAAAAGATCTCCAAACAATTTGAAATCAATCATTCGTCTGTCCGGAAGATCATCTACAAGTGGAGAAGATTCTAAACAACTGCCAACTTGTTCAAGCCAGGTCGCCCCAGCAAGTTCAGCCCGAGAGCAGACCGCAAGATGCTGAAAGAAGTCTCTAAGAACCCCAGAATGTCATCACGGGACGTACAGGTAGCCTTTGCCACTGTTGATGTCAAAGTGCACGAGTCTACCATTAGAAAGAGGCTGCACAAATTTGATCTACATGGGAGGTGTGCCAGGAGGAAACCTTTGCTGTCCAGAAAGAACATCAGCGCAAGACTAAAGTTTGCCAATGAACACCTTGGCAAAGACCAGCACTTCTGGAACAATGTGCTCTGGACAGATAATTCAAAGGTAGAGCTATTTGGCCACAGTACCAGAAGACATGTTTGGCGAAAACCAAAGACAGCATTTGACAACAACAACCTGATACCAACTGTAAAGCATGGTGGTGGAAATATTATGGTTTGGGGCAACTTTGTTGCATCAGGGCCTGGGCAGCTCACCATCATAGAATCCACTATGAATTATTCATTGTACCAGAGGGTGCTTGAGGATAATGTGAGGCCATCTCTCGGAAATTGAAGCTCAACCGAAGGTGGACCTTGCAACATGACAATGACCTTAAACATACCAGTAAATCCACCAAGGAATGGCTGACAAGAAAGAAATGGAGGGTTCTGGAATGGCCAAGTCAAAGCCCGGATCTAAATCCCATCGAGATGTTGTGGGGGATTTGGGATTTGAATTTTTTTTGATTTTGGGATTTTTTTGGGTTGTGGGGGATTTGAAACGAGCTGTGCATGCAAGAAACCCCTCAAACATCGCACAGCTGAAAGAATTCTGCATGGAGGAGTGGGAAAAAATTTCTCCCAGTCGATGTCAGAGACTGCTAGACAGCTATAAGAAACGCCTACTTGAGGCTGTTTCTGCCGAAGGGGGCAATACCACCTATTAGAGCCAAGGGTGTACTTACTTTTTCCACATGCGAAATTTGCATTTATGTTTATTTAAATAATACAATGGACTACAAAATGTAAATGTTTCATGATATTTGTTATATGATATCACCTTTATCTATCAATATTGTTGAAATGAAGATCAAATAGCTGTATGTTGAAATATGTTGAAAAAGTCAAAACTTTACATGGGGTGTACTTACTTTTTCACGTGACTGTATACCCGACCATGGGCATGGAAAATTGAAGGAGACTGAATCACACTAAAATACGCCATTTGTGTCTGTCTGATGAATTTTTGATGCCAATACATGCCGTCGTTACTTATCCAATCTCAACCAAACTTGACAGGATGACCAAGGGTTACATAATGAAGGTTGTAGCGCATTCATTTGCCCCCCCTCCCCAAGGGGGTTTTCTTCCCCGAGCGGGTTTGCCCCGCCATTGCCGTCAATGGGATTGCATGTTGAGGTGTATATCCATATTAAGCTAGCTTTATCGTGGCATTTTCCTAAAGAAGAAGATTTATCGTGGCGTTTTTCCAAAGACGCTTTTAATAACAAAATTAATGATAATCACATATTTTTAATGTTATTACAAAACAATATTAATTCTAATGATGTTCCACTTCCCCAAGGCGTTTTTTCCTGCAGTGATAACGTGTACAAATAGCTTATAGTTTTAATGGAATTTCCATGGGAGCAATTGCATTTACAGGAAGTAAAAATATTATAAACCACAAACACCTATGCTTAGCTTTTTAAACAGTCGGTAATGCTCTTTACAACACGAAATGAAGAAATTTGGAGGAATTCCGACATCCGTGAAGTAAGGTTTACTTACAGAACTGATCGAAGATCTATTATATGTAATGAAAATGATGGATGACATCTGATGTCGTTCCCTCTCTAGTAAAAAAAATTTAAATTATTCTCACGTGGATTTCAACGACACAGTAATGCATATTGTTATGTTTATGGGGGTAGGTGAAAGGATACCGTCGGGATGATAGGATTGCATAATCCTCGCATGGACCGTGGATGCGTAGGAGAAATCTTGATTTACTTGAGTATGGAAACTGTAGCTTAAGATTGTTTGTGTCTTCATACAAAGGGTGAAGCCATGCAAATTAGTGAGGGATTGAGGTTAATTTTCCCCAGGATATGATTTTTCCCTCTGCGATTTTCCCCAACGTTTTACATTTACCAAGGCCGGCCATGAAAAACCTCCTTTTACCCGCAACAACTGCCAACTACAAGCAAGCAGGTTCTCGGACACTAAGCCTCGCCTCAATGGACCGCATAGGCGAAAACCTGCCGACGAGAGGCGGAGAAATTGGGGGGGGGGGGGGGGTTTGGAGTAAGAGCCTTCAGGCCATGCCCTGAGGGGCGTCATTGGACCATGGACATTGGACATAGGCAGAGCATGAGGCAATTTTGAGGGAACTTCATGATCGGCTCTGAGGAGTAAGAAGAAGAATCGGTGGATCTCTCTCGTTTTTGGACAAGAAGGCTGCGCTATTTTTTTCGACTTTGTGCTGACTGAGTTTGGTGTGCGTTTTGGAGGGTGAGGAGCTCTTGGTGGTGTCGGCAGCTATTGAGAGGTTTTGACTGTTGGACTCACCAGGGAGCTGAAGGCCGCGTTGTGCTCACCAGGGAGCTGAAGGCCGCGTTGTGCTCATCCAGGCAGTGGAGGAGGAAGGAGGCAGTCCTCGCGAGCTTACCACAGGCTCGATAGTGAGAGCCTTAGATTCGCGGCATTGCCACCATTTTGAGCTTCCTGCGAGGCACGCTTTGAGCATTTAACTTTAACGGCCACCAACCTCCTCAAAAAGGTGTCATTTTGAGGCCAAAGTTAAGTGCCAGCACGAAATGGACATTTTATTTTATGTCCATTTGTAGGTTGTTCGGGTTAGGGTCTCGGAGGGAGGGGTGATCATAGTGTCCGAGGTTTCCAAATTTATAGTGAATTGGTATTGGGAGGACGCGGACAGCACGTGGAAATTGAAGATAATATATTTTTTTCCTGAAGAGATTAAGCGTGCGAATGGGGAAAAAGCTGCTGTGCACGTAATGGCGGACGTGCATGAAATGGAGCAACGCGAAAGCAGCGAGGATGAAGGAAGGATGAAGGGTTGGAACTTCCCCCGTTCCTAGCATCAGTACCCCTGCCCCCGCAATGGCAGAGCCTGAGACGCAGGGAACAGGCACGATGACTTTCCAGGCCATGTTTAAATTGTTAATGGAAGTGAATAATAATACAAATGGAATGAAGGATCAAATGAATGAACAAAGGAATGAAATGAGGGATATGAAAGAACAAATGAATATGCAAACTGAACGATTGGTGGGAAAAATTGAGGGAATGAATGAACGAATGGAGGGAAAAATAAATGACGTCACCAAACAAATACGTTTTTGAAATTAAGGAGGAAATGACAAATTAATTGGGGGAACGAATTGATGGAATAGAGAAAAGAATGTAGGGTCAAATGAAGGACATGGCTGGGAGAATTCGAGATGAAATTGGAGACTCGATTTGGGGAAATAGAGAAAGAAATGGTATCCGAGTTTAAACTAAAACGAAAGTGGATGGAATTAAAAATAGAAGAGGGTAAAACCCAGGCTGTTTGAATGGAGGAAAAGTTGGAAGACATAATTGGGTCAACAAATAAAAGGATTGACAAGGTAGATAAGAACCTGGAAGGCTATTGTACCTGTGTGGATGCCAGAATGCAACAACCAAGAGAGGGACTTTTGAAGCACCAGGGTGGTGGTTTGACAGAGGAGGTAAAAGAGTTGGAAAACCCGTGCAACAGAACAAGAGCGGGTGTTTATAGGCAAAGGCCTGTGGGGGCCACAATTGACTGGGGAAAGGATAGATGAGATGTTGCAGGAGTGGCTGAATACCTGGGACAATACAATCAAAGGAGAGGTTGCTCGAGTCCAACAGAGTCTGCGAGACGAGGTGGGTCAGTTCATTAAGCATCTTCAAGACGAGATGAAGGTGACCCAGGGAACCCTCACCACAAGCCACATTTGGCCACAAGAGGCTCCAAAATTGAATACCCAGCTGGGGGGCTGTTTTGGTCCTGGGCTGGATTCGGACATGGAGGCGTCGGGGAAAGGAGCCTCGGGAACAACCATCCCCCTTGTACATTTTGATGGGTCAGGGAGTTTAAAGGCATTCCTGACGCAATTTGAATGCGTGTCCCAGCCCAATGGTTGGAGGGAGCGAGAACGCATGGAGAATCTGGTGGCGACATTGTAGGGGCCAGCCGCATACATTTTCAACGTGGTCCCAGATGGAATATTGACCAGTAAGGGCATTTGCGATGCCTTGAACCATAGGTTTGGGACAGGTGCAAGGTGCATCCTGGTCTGGGCGCAGCTGCTACATCGTAAATTAAAATCTAGTGAAACACTGCACGAGCTCGCCCAGCATATTTACTAATCTGTGAGGATTGCCTATCGGGACCTACCAGCACAGGCATGGGAAAAGCTGGCAATAGAGAGATTTATGGCTCCTCTTTCTGACCCCATGGTCCGAACTCTGGTGGAGTTGCAGGAACCGGCCACGGTGCACCTAGCGGCTGAGTGCGCGGTGAGACTGACCTTTTTAAAGAGGTTGAATCGTGCACCAGAGAGGTCACCTGTGGCGGTACGACAGGTGGAGTTACGGGATCAGGAAGAGAAGCAGGAAGAATCGGGCATTACCCGAATGCTAAGGGGGATCAGCCGCCAACTGTCAAATTTGACGAGGGGTAAATTTGCAGTGGGTGAGTCACAGCGGTGTGGTCCGGCGGGTTCACCATCGGGGTGACCCAGTCTGCGTCGGGTTGGCCCAGGAGTAAGCGGTGCTCCGGCTGGGGTTCCGAGGAGTCCGTTCATGGGGACTTGTTTTAGGTGTGTGAGAAGAGGACACTCGCAGCAGTATGGTCGGGAACCACCTCGGCACCAACCTCCCAACATGCTTCCCAGCTCAGAGAGGAGAGGACCTCCCGAAGGACCACAGGGAAGAGAAGGTCACTGCCTAGGGTTGGTCCGGCCACTTTCGGCTGTTTGGGAAACTAGAACGAGCCGAGCATACGGGGCCATTCTCGGCTGGCAAGTGTGTGGAGAAGCGCCCTTCTTTGGTGAAAGTAGTGAATTGTGGAAAAATTGGCACGGGTAATTTGAGGGTTTGATGTAAAATTGAGGGAGAATTTTGTGAAGCCATGGTGAAGACTGGGGCCAGTGACACCATTATTAATCCAATTGTGTTAGACCAAAGTGTTGGAGGCTGGGACAAAATTGATAGATTAGCAGGACAGCCTTCAACTGGCTATGGGGGCGACGGCTTCAACATTGGGTCGTGAGGTTGTGGATATGGAGTTGGGCAGTCTGGAGGTCAATGTGGTGGTGTGCGTGGCCGAGGTGTGCGACCAGTGTCTTCTGGGATTGAGTTTCCTGGTGGAACACGACTGTCAACTAGACTTTGGGCGAGGTCACATGTGGTTGGGTTCTGAGAGGCTGCAATTGGTTGGACTGGGGGATGATGTGGAGGTGCAGGGGACATGGCTGGAGGCACTGTGACCGTGCCTCCAAGGTCTGAGGCCATGGTAATGGTGTGCACCACATTGGTCAGCTTGGGCTAGTGGGGCCGAAAGATTGATGGTGGGCCGCACCCTCGTGGACACTCGTGGGCCTATGTTGGCCATTCGGCTGTTCAACTTGTCCGATAGCACTCGCACGATAAGGGGCAGAGCTACTGTAGCCAAGTGTGGTGGTGCAGTAGAGATCACCAGAGGAGGTGGATCCTTCCAGAGGAGGAGGTGGACTCGTAGGATCTTAAGCTTACAGTTTTTCTTCTTAAATACATCGAGATTGGCTTCCGACTCGCACGTGGTCCATGCTAATTGATACAATCCTAGCTCCACTATGGCATTTCTTCACCTACCCCCACAAACATAACAATATTGTACACCGCTCCTTTCCTATGCCATCTCCAGGCACTGCATGACGTCATTGCCAGGTCCCCTTCCGGAAATGAAAACACGCTGAAAGGGAGCACTCAGTTTTCACTCTGGTTTCTTGTTTGTTTGTCCAGGTGATATCTCCTTTGAGCTAGGAATCTGAAATTTATGTACAATGGCGAGCAAGTGCTTTGGCAAAAATGGTATTTTTTGTTTTTTGATTGATCAAGTAATTGATTACTTATTTTATTATTATTGTCGATTAAGCACTTATTTATTTCCTTTCTCATCTGGGCAATATCTCAGGCACCTTTTGAGTTAGGAAGCTGATATTTGGACATGCCAATGACCAAGTAATTTGGCTGTAAAGGCTAATTTTGATTTATTGATTAATCAATTAATCAATGTATTATTTAATTATTGGAATAATGGCTTGGTTAATTTTTTGAAGTTACAGATTTGGATGAAACGGTGGTGGTTTAGGTATTTTAAAAGCCAATTGATTAATTATTTGATTATTTTATGACTTTTTTTTTTTTCATTATTAATCATTTATTTATTTTCTTTCCCATCTGGCCAATATCTCAGGCACCTTTTGAGCTAGGAAGCTGATATTTGGAAACGACAGTGACCAAGTGATGTGGCTATAAAGGATATTTTTGATTTATTGATTAATCAATTAATCGATTAATTTTTTATTGATTAATCAATTAATTATTTAATGTTTTCGATCAATGACTTATTTAATTCATTTTCTAAAATTTACAGCTTCAGATGAAGCACTAGTGGTTTAGTTATGGTATTATCCAATTGATTAAGAAAAAATTTTATGATCATTATTTATTGATTTTAATTATGCAATTAATCAATTATTGTACACGTCTCTCACCCAATACAGTCTCTATGCGCTGCACTGCCGCAGGTGCCCCAGCAATGCCGCGCTGGAGGATATTTCATTATTTGGCATGGGGGCAGTGGACGTTGAATGTATCTGTACTTGTTTTAATTACGGTTTATGAATGTATTTATACTTTTGTTTTGAGCATATAATCCAAATCCACTTTCCATCCACACATCATTGTTTTGTTTGGTAATCCATAAAAATCTCCTGCTGATTTAATTTGTTTTTCTTCCAGATATTGGTACATTATGGAAGATACATTATCCAAACCCAAGACAACACTCGTTTCTCCAATCGTTTGATTGTCGTTGATGGAAACACAGATGATGGCAACGTATCTCTGCTCCTTACAAACATCACTTCATTGGACTCTGGGATCTTTACCTGTGTGGATCAAAGTGATTCCCCATATCGTGTCATTTCACAAACCAAATTGAGTGTTCGACTTCCTGAAAGACGTGAGACAGAGGCGTGTCATACAGGTAAATCTTTACTGTATCATTACCATTACAGGATTCAATAGCTACGGGCTGAATTTACCAAAGGCGTTTGGAGAGCGTCTTGCTAACACACACCTAACCCTTAAACGTTGGAAAAAACACATTTGTACGAGCAAAACTAATTGCGCGTTTAAATAGCAATTTAGGAAGGGAGATTAACAGACGTTTAGTTGTGCGCGTCTAAACAACCAATTAGTGCCCATGTCTCCAACATCCAATTTAAATGATGCATTTGAACAGAATGAAAGCGCCACGGACAATTATTGTTGGAGGGGATTCAGTGCATTGCTCCTCATCATAGGCTGATCCACGATATCTTACACTAGATTCAGTAGCCAACTAGAACGGCACTCAGTATAGAGCAAACCCCCCGCCTGGTTGGCCATATCACTCAATGGTGAAGAATCACTTAAAAAATTATTTTAGGTGGATCCGGATCCCGAGCTTCACCAAAATTGAATCCATTCATCCTTGTCACACACACAACCTGTCCAACAGGTTTCGTCCAAATCCATCCATAATTTTTGAGATATCCTACTATGTATCATTTTTTGTCCCATCTCCCAATGGTGAAGAATCACTTAAAAAATTAAATAATTCTCATATCCGAATCCATACTCAGATCTTCACAAAAATTGAATCGATTCTTCCTTTTCAGACACACAACCGGTTCACCAAGTTTCGTCCAAATCCGTCCACAACGTTTTGAGATGTCCTGCTATGTATAGTTTTTGGCCCCATCTCCCAATGGTGAAGAATCACTTAAAAATTAAATAATTCTCATATCCGAATCCATACTCAGATCTTCACAAAAATTGAATCGATTCTTCCTTTTCAGACACACAACCGGTTCACCAAGTTTCGTCCAAATCCGTCCACAACGTTTTGAGATGTCCTGCTATGTATAGTTTTTGGCCCCATCTCCCAATGGTGAAGAATCACTTAAAAATTAAATAATTCTCATATCCGAATCCATATTCAGATCTTCACAAAAGTTGAATCGATTCTTCCTTTTCAGACACACGACCGGTTCACCAAGTTTCGTCCAAATCCGTCCACAAGTTTTTGAGATATCCTGCTATGTATAGTTTTTGGCCCCATCTCCCAATGGTGAAGAATCACTAAAAATTAAATAATTCTCATATCCGAATCCATACTCAGATCTTCACAAAAATTGAATCGATTCTTCCTTTTCAGACACACAACCGGTTCACCAAGTTTCGTCCAAATCCGTCCACAACGTTTTGAGATGTCCTGCTATGTATAGTTTTTGGCCCCATCTCCCAATCGTGAAGAATCACTTAAAAATTAAATAATTCTCATATCCGAATCCATATTCAGATCTTCACAAAAGTTGAATCGATTCTTCCTTTTCAGACACACGACCGGTTCACCAAGTTTCGTCCAAATCCGTCCACAAGTTTTTGAGATATCCTGCTATGTATAGTTTTTGGCCCCATCTCCCAATGGTGAAGAATCACTTAAAAATTAAATAATTCTCAGATCCGAATCCATACTCAGATCTTCACAAAAATTGAATCGATTCTTCCTTTTCAGACACACAACCGGTTCACCAAGTTTCGTCCAAATCCGTCCACAACGTTTTGAGATGTCCTGCTATGTATAGTTTTTGGCCCCATCTCCCAATGGTGAAGAATCACTTAAAAATTAAATAATTCTCATATCCGAATCCATATTCAGATCTTCACAAAAGTTGAATCGATTCTTCCTTTTCAGACACACAACCGGTTCACCAAGTTTCGTCCAAATCCGTCCACAACGTTTTGAGATGTCCTGCTATGTATAGTTTTTGGCCCCATCTCCCAATGGTGAAGAATCACTTAAAAATTAAATAATTCTCATATCCGAATCCATACTCAGATCTTCACAAAAATTGAATCGATTCTTCCTTTTCAGACACACAACCGGTTCACCAAGTTTCGTCCAAATCCGTCCACAACGTTTTGAGATGTCCTGCTATGTATAGTTTTTGGCCCCATCTCCCAATGGTGAAGAATCACTTAAAAATTAAATAATTCTCATATCCGAATCCATATTCAGATCTTCACAAAAGTTGAATCGATTCTTCCTTTTCAGACACACGACCGGTTCACCAAGTTTCGTCCAAATCCGTCCACAAGTTTTTGAGATATCCTGCTATGTATAGTTTTTGGCCCCATCTCCCAATGGTGAAGAATCACTTAAAAATTAAATAATTCTCAGATCCGAATCCATACTCAGATCTTCACAAAAATTGAATCGATTCTTCCTTTTCAGACACACAACCGGTTCACCAAGTTTCGTCCAAATCCGTCCACAACGTTTTGAGATGTCCTGCTATGTATAGTTTTTGGCCCCATCTCCCAATGGTGAAGAATCACTTAAAAATTAAATAATTCTCATATCCGAATCCATACTCAGATCTTCACAAAAATTGAATCGATTCTTCCTTTTCAGACACACGACCGGTTCACCAAGTTTCGTCCAAAACCATCCACAACTTTTTGAGATATTTTGTTCACAAACGGACAGACAGACAGGGGTGAAAACATAACCTTCATCCACCTTTGGTGGCGGAGGTAACGAAATGATTCCTTCGATAGATCCATCCATCCATCCATCCTTCCTTCCTTCCATCCATCCATCCCTCCTTCTCATCCATTGATCATGGCAAAGACAATCTGTGAATGTGTACAATCTCTGTATCCAAGCTATGGTTCCCACGTGATGCCACTCTTTGTAATCTGCATCGATGATGATGATGATTGAAACATCCATCATATTTTATGTTTTGTTTGTATGTATATACAGTATAAAATGCATTCGTGGCTATCCATTTATTATGTATGCAGATCTCGTGACATTTTGCCACTCCTTCGATACACTTATATACTTCCTGGCAGTTTAAATTAACTTTAGAATCAATATGAGAGTACAACTGCAAACAACCCTTCACTCTTCACCCGTCGTCATCATCTTCATCCAGATGCTCTTGTTCCCTGTCAGTCGAATGTTGGTTTCCACAGTCGTCATTTCCATGACATGTGCACAGTTCTGTGCGAGGAAGACTGCTCTGACTACAAACACAACTGATGACACATCTACTCCTTCTGGAACAGGAACACATGAGTCCTCCTAGGAGCTCAAAGGCCATTGGTCCCTTGGGTTACACAGCCACAAGTTTATCATCCTGCTTTTCCCCAACCATGTTGCTCTGGGAACCCAATACCTGGCTTGGCTGTGTGTGATGACATCCACATCATGGTTTGCCAATATGCTCATTCTGCATGCTCTTCAAAGCTTGCTTCACATGGGGGATGTTTGGCTAGTGACTTGTCCTTTTTGTTGGCTAGCTTTAGCCGCAGGCAATTGAGGTCGATGTGAACACTCTTCTCTTTTTCCACCAATAAAGGGGCGCCCTACATCTGGCAAATAAAATACATTTACTTCTTCATGCAGGTGTATGAATCAAATTGGCACCCTTTCCATGAACTTTTCTAGAACATTTACTTCTTCATGCAGGTGTATGAATCAAATTGGCACCCTTTCCATGAACTTTTCTAGAACATTTACTTCTTCATGCAGGTGTATGAATCAAATTGGCGCCCTTTCCATGAACTTTTCTAGAACATTTACTTCTTCATGCAGGTGTATGAATCAAATTGGCGCCCCTTTCCATGAACTTTTCTAGAACATTTACTTCTTCATGCAGGTGTATGAATCAAATTGGCGCCCCTTTCCATGAACTTTTCTAGAACATTTACTTCTTCATGCAGGTGTATGAATCAAATTGGCACCCCTTTCCATGAACTTTTCTCGAACATTTACTTCTTCATGCAGGTGTATGAATCAAATTGGCGCCCTTTCCATGAACTTTTCTAGAACATTACTTGGTTCCTCCTCAGAACACAAGGTCCTTGTGAGGACTCAACCGGTACGAGCATGCAAGAACGTTCGAGGACTTTCGACCATTTCTTCTTCTTCTTCTTCTGCCATTGCACGGCACCTGGATGCCAACCCCGATAGTGCAGACCAGTACAATGCAGATATGTTCAAGATATTGAGCCGAGGTCGGAGTACGTTGATGTGTTAGAAGCAAATTTCATCCATTCCACGGACCCTACATTGTGTCGTCAAAAGGAATTTGCACATTTTTATTTTGTCCAGCAGGCACATGAGATTTTTTGAATGTCCCTGATTTTCTATTCTTCTACATTTTCTAAAAGTTATGGAATGTCCGTTCTTTTCTCTACTTTGCCACATGGCACATACCCTTATATAAAAGTGCCTTTTCTGTGCCCCTGGTATTTTACCCAAGAATATGAGTATAAGTGCCGATGTGAAGCTCCGTACGTGGGCCGTACAACCCTAAGGTTGGCTGATCGTATCAAACAGCCCCCCTGGCGATTCGAGCAAAAAAGCTTGGGAGTGAAGACACAACCGGCACGAGCATGCAAGAATGTTCAAGGACCGTCGACCATTTCTTCTTCTTCTTTTGCCATTGCATGCCACTTGGATGCCAACCCCGATAGTGCAGACCAGTACAATGCAGATATGTTTGAGATATTGAGCCGAGGTCGGAGTACGTTACATCTACATATGTTAGAAGCAAACTTCATCCATGACACGGACCCTACATTGTGTCGTCAAAAGGAATTTGTACCTTCTCTCTCATTCCCTTTCAACACAGAAAGATTAAAGGTATTTCGCCTGCCGCTGTCCAGGGTAATGATGCAAATGGTGCGTCGTCGATGACTCCAGCCAATCGGAGCCCGGGACATACATTGGTGACTGAGCCCACCAATGGGCGTTCAGAACACCAATGACGTCATGAAAGAAGAACCAATCGGTGTCGCTGTTACTTAGACATGCTTATAAATGCACTAGTTCTCACCTCTTCCGGTCTCTGCTGTGAATCACCTTGAAGAGAACAGCATGAAAAGCTTCGGTGTTATTGTCATTATGTCGTGTTTCTTTTCCTGTATATTAATGACAAATTTTGGAAAGTTCGGTGGTAGTCGTCTTCTCTTCCGTGTTAACTTAACTGGGCTTGGTTCCATTGTAACGTCCTTGCTGCCACATAAAATGCACAGCATGTTAACAACGCTGCCAGAAGTTAGTGAAACTTTAATATCATTAGCAAGCTTGTTCAAATTTGTCTGATGATTTAGGCGAGGGGTGAGCACCACGTACAGACCGGGAGATAGACAGACTTCAAATGGAGCAGTGTCCAGCTGAAAAGGCGACACTGACCAGACCGTAACCGTGACCACCACGATTGGACATTGGACACCAATGTTGATTTGGACACCGACATCATGTTTCTGCCATATATGAGTTGAGGCTGCATTATGCATTGAGGCTGATATATATATCATCTGAGATTCTGTGGGTAATGGTTTATCACGACATAAGTTTGAGAAGTCATCATGTGACGTTGACCTTGTTTGATCTTTGCTTCACAAAAACTGCACCATCCACATCATGACTTCAGTTTGACTGGAGAGATGATGAGCTTTAAAATGGTGTGTGTGTGTGTGTGTGTGTGTGTGTGTGTGTGTGTGTGTGTGTGTGTGTGTGTGTGTGTGTGTGTGTGTGTGTGTGTGTGTGTGTGTGTGTGTGTGTGTGTGTGTGTGTGTGTGTGTGTGTGTGTGTTCGTGTGTTCGTGTGTGTTCGTCTGGTAGGTGGTGCCTACCGCTCACCTAAAACAGGTTCTACACAAACACACTTGGTATCCCTGATTCGGATGGAAGGTGTTTGTACCCAGGACGTTGTTTATCCTGAAACGGATTAAATCTGTAATATTTTGGGTGTTTACTTATGATTTATAATAATTGTTGTTGTTTTTGTTTTACAGGGAATGCGGTTCCTTTCACCATCATCGCATTTCTTGTGGTGATCATTGTTGTGCTCATCGTGTACATTGTGGTGTCCAGGAAAAGAAAGTTTAGATCACATGTTTCACAAAATAGCGATCACACTGCAGTGCCTGATCAGTGTATGGAGGAAAGGCTCAGAAAGTGTGTTAACGACGTTAGAACTTTTGAGAATGTTGTTCCCCATGTGCATTGTCAGAAGATTGCAAAGGTATCTGGGTTTGATGATGTGCATCATGATTCTGTTATCGAAATGCTGGAATCGCACAGTGAACAACTGCCAAACGACTTGATGGAACTGGAAAGAGTGAATGTGCTTGAGAAGGAGGAAGAAAAGACTGATGAGGTCCAATTTTCCCCCTCGATTTCCGACCATCGTCAGTGAATACAGTACATTACAGGTTACTTTTTATTAGCCCCCGTTGGACTTGGTCTGAAATGCGTGTCTTCTTATTGAGGCTGATCGTGTTGACTTCGTGATCACATCCAATATGGCTGACTGGCGGCCATTTTTGTTCTAAAAAAACAAAAAAACAAACCCGATGTTGAACACGTCCTCGACCATTTCTCAGACATGCATTTACCGATCTTGTTCATACTTTGCACACAGATCATGAAAGACTGCTTACATGTGTACGTCATTTTCTTTTGAGATCAGATCCAAGATGGCTGACTCGTGGCCATTTTGTTAAACGTGTCCCCAACCATTTCTCAACCAAATTGCATATTGTCGTATAATGCTTTTACTTATTTAATATTTATGTATTGGTTCACGAGTTATCAAGTCACCACTATATTCGTCGTGTGTGTGTGTGTGTGTGTGTGTGTGTGTGTGTGTGTGTGTGTGTGTGTGTGTGTGTGTGTGTGTGTGTGTGTGTGTGTGTGTGTGTGTGTGTGTGTGTGTGTGTGTGTGTGTGTGTGTGTGTGTGTCCGTCCGTCCGTCCGTCCGTCCGTCCGCAGCATAACTACCCGATGATATCATCCGATCTTGATGAAACTTGGGTGGGAGGTTGATATCATTATCTAGTTGTGTCCTGCGTAGAGTGGGCGTATTGCACCCATTGTGGGCGGAGCGACGCCCGAAAAAGATGTATTTTTAGGGGGTAATCCAGTTCAAGCTACATCTTCTCCGAGGGGTTTGGTGGAATCTGACAGGGGTTTCGGTATTTGGTTAGGCCAATGTCATGTGTCTAGCCCCACGGAGCTCGATTTTTCATTTTTCTTTTTTTTTTTCCATTTCATTTTTCACCGACTTTTCGGTATTGTGTAGCTATCTAACCTCATAACTGATTATACATTATTTTCTATCTCATTTCAAGGTCAGTAACCTTCGTTTTGACATTTCCGGGCCTGGCCCGTCCGGGCATGTTTCGGTTATAGTCCGTCCTTTGTCATTGAATACTCCTCGCTCATGAACCATCGTCGTCTCCTGACTTTATTTTATTTTGATGATTAGGATGTTATTTTATGATTAGGATATTAACTATTGATATTGACTTCCGTTTCCGGTCTTGCTGGCGAGGGTTCGTTTATTCTCAGCTCTCCATGCTATCCATCAAAATCGAAGTTAAGTAATTGTTCCCATTTGTATTTTCGTTATAACTATTTATTTTATGGTGTATATATTGTCTCCCGACGAAGATTTTCGGTGCAAATCTTTCATACCTGTATTGAAAATCGTGTTAATTCGGGTCGTGTTTTGAGGCCTTGTAGTTGTACAGTGAACACTGTACAACCTTGAGGCTTTGTTTTTCTCTCAGCGGTCCGTGTTTTTGTGATCCAATAACTTTCGTTCTCTGTTTTCCCAATCTTTTCACCCCTTAGCCCTCTTCCTTGTGTAAATCACAACTCAAAAAAATCCAAAAAAAAAACATTTCCTTCTCTGTTCTCATTCGTTTATTCATTCTTATTCGTTCGTTCGTTCGTTCTTCGACCACGTGTTTCTCCCCCATTTCCCCAGATAGATTGTCAAATTTCAACTCGTTATTTTATCGTCCATGCGTTATTGTTTTGATTATAGTTACTTTTGGTTTGAATTTCCTGTAACTTGTAATTATTTAATCGTGTTCTGCTCCTCGTGTACGGCCTTGTAGTTGTACCCCCGTCGGTGTTTGTTATCTTAATCGTGTTTTGCTTGGCTCTTAGTTTTTTTCCCTTCTACCCCGAACATAATACTCTGTCTAACGTTCTAAATCCCCACCTCCCCCCCCCCCCCACCCCCAAAAACCAAACAAACAAACAAAAAAAACCAAAAACATTTATTTTCCTTTCTCCACGTGTACTGTTGACTCATCCTGTATTTTCTGTCCAGGTGTGCTGTTCGCCCCGCCCCCATTAACTCCTTGCCATCCACCGTTTGCCCTTCACGTGACTCGTGGTGGAGCCCCCCGTTGGTATTTTTGTGCACATAAGATTGTTCACGGTTCTGTTTAAATATTATTTAAATATGTATAACCTTTCCCCTTCAGTGTTTTACTCAGTGGTATTTTACAACACGCTGTTTTTCTTCCTATTTAAAAGGCTTTTCTCAATTTCCTCTCCAACTCATTCCACCTCAAAAAAAAGAAATTCAATATCTTATACGTCTCCCTCACTACATGGTCTAAATTCACATTCATTCCATCCCTCCTCCATCATTCTGAACCGGATTGCTAACTTGAAAATCACAACAAACCCAATTTGTTTTCAATGTTCGTCTTTCATTAATCATCCACTTTCTAAACTCCCCTCTTGCCCCTCCCATCCAAATCCCTCCCCTTGCACCTACACTCCTAAACTCCCCCCTTGCCCCGCCACACTTAAACTCCCCCCCTACCCCTCCACTCCTGAACTCCCCCCTTGCCCTTCCACTCCTGAACTCCCCCCTTGCCCTTCCCCTCCTAAACTCCCCCCTCACTCCTCCCCTTCAAAACTCCCCCCCAACCCCTCCCATTCAAATCTCCCCCCATACCATTCCTCTCCAATTCTCCCTCCTCTCCCCTCCTCCTCAAAGCTGCCTCCTCCCCACTTCGTCTCCCTTCTATCTCATACCTCCACCCCCCCCAACCCTCTTCTTTCCTCTGCCCCCCCTCAAACAACCCCTCACTGTGCCTCATCCCTTCACCTTCAAACCTTTCATCCTCCTCATCCTTCCCTTTCTTGGAACTCTTCTGCAATCGCTGACACACTAACAACTGCTCTCCCTACCTCCCCCTCTCATCCTTCATCTTACCCTACTCCTCCCCTCCCCTGTCCTGTACCCGATGCTCCCCCTCTCTCTTCATTAACGGTATGGACCTCAAACATCCGGGGCCTTCGCTCAAACCTGACTGATCTCTCCATACAGGTTGCTTCTGACAATCCAGACTTGATCTGCTTAACAGAGACTTTCCTCCTTCAAGATGTCTCTGATTCCTTAATATCTCTTCCTGGTTACTCCCTCCTCCGGTATGATAGACCTGAGCCTCGGCCTGGTGGTGGGGTGGCTATCTTTATCAAAAACTCTCTTCCTCACTCTCCTTGCACTGCCCTCTCTCCTCCTCACCCCCAGGAGTACCTCTGGCTACGGCTTCCTCTCCGCTCCCACCTTTTGTTCATATGTGTTCTGTACCGTCCCCCAAACAGTGATGACTCCATCTACATTTCACTGTCTGACAACATGGACCAACTTCTATCCACTCATCCCAACTCTCTCTTCCTCATATGTGGTGACTTCAATTGTCATCATGCCACCTGGTTGGGTGTGGGTTCCTCTCTCACCAGTCATGGCACCTCAGCAAAGGACTTCTGTGACTCACTGGGATTGACACAATCTGTCAATTTCCCGACCCGGATCTCAGCCAATGGAGTATCTTCTCTTCTAGATTTGGTTATGACTAACTTCCCTGCTAATGTCTGCTGCTCTTCTTCTGCTCCAATCGGTTCTTCTGATCATGTGCTTGTCAAAGTGGACATCTCTCTGGCCATTCTCAGAGAGCCTCCTCAGCGTCGACGAGTCTGGCATTTCACTCAGGCCGACTGGGACGGTCTTCAAGCAGCCATCAATCGTCTGGATTGGTCTCCCATCTCCACTGCCTCTGACATCAATTCTTCCTGGGAATTCTTCCAAAGCAAACTGATCTCTCTCATGCACAGATTTATCCCATCTCGCCTTCAGTTGTCTTACCCTTCCTCCCGTCCATGGTACACTGAATCTTGTGGTGAGGCAGTTGCCCTGAAACAACTTGCCTTTGCCTCTTGGAAGGCTAATCCAACTGAAGGAAATCTCAGTTCCTTCCACCAAGCTCGGAACAAGTGTGTGTCTACCCTCAGGAGTGCCAGGAAGCACTATCTCTCCTCACTCAAGAATGAACTCTCAAACCTGTCTCCTTCCTCCAAATCCTGGTGGCGTCTGGTCAAATCCGTTTCTGGTGTTTGTTCCCCCTCCATCCCCTCCCTTACCTCAAATGGCCACACAGTTGACATCGCACGTGACAAAGCCAAATGCCTCAACTCTGTGTTTGCCTCAAAATCCTTAGTCCCAAACCCATCTCTCTCTGTTCCCACCTTTCCCAGTCGAACGAAACTGCTCCTGGACTCTGTGACCTTCTCTCCTGACAAGGTGGAGGAGTTTTTGTCAAACCTCGACTCTGATTCTGCAACTGGACCAGATGGCATCAGCCCACGGGTCCTAAAATCCTGCTCTGCCGCTCTATCTCACCCTCTCTCTGTTCTTTTCACCCTATCTTTTGCTCAAGGTCATCTGCCAGCATCCTGGAAATCAGGAAACATTACCCCTTTACACAAAAAAGGTGCAAAAACAGATCCTTGCAACTACAGACCAATCAGCCTGCTCCCAATTATCAGCAAAGTCATGGAATCCATCATTGCTTCGGATATGAAATCTTTCCTCTTCTCCAATGGCTTGATCTCTGATCATCAATTTGGTTTCAGACCAGGTCACTCTACTCTGGACATGCTGCTTCTGCTGTCTCAACAATGGATGGAGGTCCTCAATGCCAAACAGGAAATCAGAGCTGTCTCCCTTGACATATCACGTGCCTTCGATACGGTCTGGCACCCAGCTCTGCTCACCAAACTCTCCTCCTATGGTATCCATGGAAATCTCCATGCATGGCTTGCGGACTTCCTCTCTGGTCGTAGTCAACGTGTGGCCCTGAATGGATTTCTCTCATCTCCCCTTCCCGTTCAGGCTGGAGTTCCCCAAGGCAGTGTGCTGGGCCCTGTGCTTTTTCTGGTCTTTATCAATGATCTCTCCGACTCTCTGGAAAATCCTCTGTATCTCTTTGCTGATGACTCCACTCTCTGCCGCTCCATTCCTCTTCCCTCAGATCGGCAGTCTGCAGCCTCCTCACTCTCTGAAGACCTGGACAAAATCACAGACTGGTCAAACATGTGGAACATGTCTTTCAATCCTGACAAATCTCACACTCTTACTATGTCTCTCCGAAAAGATCGACTGGACAACCCTCCCATCTACTTTCTCAACAATCCACTCCAAGAAGTTCTGTCGCTCAAGCTTTTGGGTCTCACCATCTGCCATGATCTTTCTTGAGAAAACCACATTTCCAAGCTGGCCTCCAAAGCCAGTCGCCGACTGGGCATCCTCTGTCGTGCGAAGTCCTTCCTAGGCACACCTGAGCTCCTCACCACATACAAGGCTTTCATCCGCAGCTCAATGGAATACTGTTCTCCCCTATGGGCTGGTGCTCCTGCCTCACACCTGGCTCGGCTTCACGCTGTTGAATCCAAAGCTTTCAGAATCATTGGAATCTCCCGCGATGAAGCTATCTCTGAGGGCCTTTCACTCACTCACCGCAGGCAGGTAGGTGGTCTTTCTGTCTTCTACCGACTCCTCTCCGGCCTTGCTCCCCCAGCTCTCTCTGTGCTCTGTCCCCCAAATATTCCTACAGGTCGCACAAGATCTGCCAGCCACCCTCTGATGGTTAAACTGCCAAAATCTCGGCTCTCTGCTCACCTTCACTCTTTCATTCCTCTTTTCTCCCGCCTCTGGAACAAACTCCCACACTCACTTCAATCACACTCCTCCCTCCTGGTCTTCAAAACAGCTGTTCACCACCATCTCTTATCTTCCCCCATCCAAAACCTTGATCTTTTCTACCCCCACTAATTCACCCCAGATCCACCTTGTTTGAAATTCCAACTTCTTTCCTGGAAGTCTTGGCAGTGTCCATATGTTTTATACCTCTCCCACCCCCCCCCCCCTTCCCATGCCTTCCCCCCAAAGCCCTCTCCCTCCCACAGTTCTCTCGATGTCTCCATGTCTCTCGGTCCCTGCTCTCAAATGTTGTGTTTGTGTCCTTCCCCCTCTTGTCTACCGCTCCCGATGTTACTTGTTTTGTGTGTCTGTTTGTCTTTCTGTGTGATTAATGTTCGCTCTTTCACGAGCCTCGATCTTGTATACAACAAAAAAAAAAAAAATTAAATAAAGGTGTTTTAGTGAAAAAAACTTTCGACTTCCCAATGGTCTCCTCCTCCGTTAGACTGGGGTTAAAGCATTCATTCCAGTGTTAGTCAAGTCCACTTGGTCCGAGTCCAGGACCTGTGCTGAAAGTGTATTGTAAAGTGGGAAAATAGTGAATTTATTTTTGCTTATGTATTATGTAAATGAAGACAATAAAATATCAAAACCGGCTAACAGTGTAACTTGTCACTTGCATCGATATTTTATTCCATAGTTTGGTCCTCTTGCTGCAGTTCACTCATTCTTTTCCGAGTGCAACGTTTCTGATAGCATACGATTATTGTCCACAAAATACGGAAATAAAAATTTGCATTTAATTTGTCAAATGTCAAAGTTATGAAAGTCAAAACAGCATCAAACAAACATAGCTCAAATTGTAGACATTGATGGCGGATCATACACGAGATGGAATGAAGATGCTGCAGGCGTCTTCAACCTGAAGGAAATAATTCAAACCGAAAACAATGTGAAATGTACAGGGGAAAATAATGAAAGGATTTATTTAATAAATATCGGGACAAGGAACGCGACGGAAGATAACTATAATCCTAAATTGGGACGTCCCCACACAGACTTCACATATGAAACCACGGGAGAGCATGAATAAAATAAATGTCTCGTCGTGTTGTGGAATGTGGTGCGTCTTATCTGTCTGCTGCCGTCCAGGCCCCAAGCTCGCGTCCAGACGCGGTTCCGGTTGGCACGAACACCCTTCTCTGTCACGGGCCGTCCCGCGCAGCACAGCACACAGGCACCAGGAGCACGAACAACAGGGGAGGATGATCGTCAGCGCTGGTCTCTCCACCAAAGTCCAAAGGCAAGAACAGGTCCAACACAAAGTGACAGTCCAGAGCAAGAGGCCAAGGGAAGAGAGGAAAATGCCGGCGAGCGAGCAGTTTTACTGGTGCTGGTGGTCCTCTGACGTCAGTTTGCTTCCCCTCCAACCAGTGCGTCGCTTACTTGTTCGCCTTTCGCGCCCTTCTTCGTCACCAGCGCTTTCCCTCCAACCAGTGCGTAGCTTGTTGGTCGTTCGTTCGTGCCTTCCGCACTGATTGGCCGTGGTCTCATCAGTGTGTCGCTCCTTTACCTTTCTCACCCCCAATCACGGAGAAGCTCTCTGCCCTTCCTTTGACCAATCACACGTCCTCCCCTACTCTGCCAATCGGTGTGGTGTTTGTTGCTCGCCCCTCCCCCGGCCAATCACTGGTTCTCCTGGGCATGGCTCCCAGCCTGCCTTGCTCGATATGTGTTGCCATGGTGTACCACTGCGTGGCCGCTGCCTGCTTGTCTTTCCGGTCAGTTTTATCGTCGGTCATTGTAAGGGGGGGATGTAATTGATGTGGTGCACTAATGGGGCTAACTAATCTATGTGGTGTGTTGTCATACGGGATACAGGTATGATCACAGGTCTGATACACAGGGGAATTATCTTGATCCCTAGAACTATTTAACACACGAACATCCTTGTATGATCACAGGTATACTCTTAATCCGACAAACCGGGCGAACACAGAACTTATTACAGGTGAGGTTCCCAATCACGACAGCCGGACCTATGCAGATCTACCTAAATCTAGATATTCCCCTCCCCTAAAAGTCATAACAATATGTTTACATTTTATAATCATATTGTCTATAACTAAACAATTTCCATGAAGCATAGTTTGGGGTGACCGGTTGCTGCCAAGCAAAGCTTCATTTCAATTCTGAAAGATAAGTTTACATAAAGTGCCTTCTCCCAGCCTTGCCCGATGAGGCCTCCTCTTGAAAACACTCTCCTCTGGAGCACCTAAAACATGAACACACAGTAATTTTAAAGTTAATTTGTGTAGTTGAGGGTACTTGGTTTTGATTTACACCCAAAACTGAAGTGCATCACTTTTGGGTTGGATCATAGTCCTGTCTAGACTCCAAGTACAGGGAGAAGATAAGAGATGGTGGTGAACAGTTGTTTTGAAGACCTGGAGGAGGAGTGGGATTGAAGAGAGTGAGGGAGTTTGTTCCAGAGGTGGGAAAAACAGGAATGAAAGAGTGAAGGTGAGCAGAGAGTCGTGATTTCGGCAGTTTCACCAGAAGAGGGTTGCCGGCAGATCTTGTGCGTCCTGAAGGAATATTTGGGGGACAGAGCCCAGAGAGAGCTGGGGGAACAAGGTCGGGGAGGAGTCGGTAGAAGACAGAAAGACCACCAACCTGCCTGCGGTGATAGAGAGAAAGGCCCTCAAAATCAGCTTCATCGTGGGAGATTCCAATGATTCTGAACGCTTTGGTTTCAACAGCGTGAAGCCGAGCTAGGTGTGAGGCATGAGCACCGGCTCAGAGGGGAGAGCAGTATTCCATTGAGCTGCGGATGAAAGCTTTGTGTGTGGTGAGGAGCTCCTCACCTGACCTGAGGAGCTCAAGTGTGCCAAGGAAGGACTTCACACAACGGAGGATGCCCAGTCGGCGACTGGCTTTGAAGGCCAGCTTGGAAATGTGGTTTTCCCAGGAAAGATCATGGCAGACAGTGAGACCCAAAAGCTTGAGCGACAGAACTTCTTGGAGAGGATTGTTGAGAAAGTAAATGGGAGGGTTGTCCAGTCGGTCTTTTCGGAGAGACATAGTAGGAGTGTGAGATTTGTCAGCATTGAAAGACATGTTCCACTTGTTTGACCAGTCTGTGATTTTGTCCAGGTCTGCAGAGAGTGAGGAGGCTGCAGACTGCCGATTTGAGGGATGAGGAATGGAGCGGCAGAGAGTGGAGTTATCAGCAAAGAGATAGAGGATAAAATAACTTAATTAGAATTTTTTATTCTTTATTTAATAATTATAATTTAATTATAAATAATAAGATAAAATAATAGAGATAATAATTTTGTTCCTTTCTGTGCAGGCAAACTACCATGGCTACGATTGAAGAAAGATCTTGATAAAAGTCCAATTGAAAGAATCACCTTTTATTGCAGCAACGACGACTTGGATTCGAAAGCAAAAATATCCACATTCCGTGTACAGGTCGATCGAAATGACATCATGAAAGAAAAAGCCAAAAAAGATTCCAGCAAAGCCCCTTCGACACATAATTTGGGAGAATCTCAGAAAGAAACATCTCATGCACCAGTTAGGGGTTCCCAGGATGAGGCAGACCTTCCTTATCTCTTATTTCCATTGATGAGTTTGCAATTGATGAGTAATCTTACTATAATTCACCAAATGTCTGTGTCTGTCTGTCTGTCTGTCCGTTTGAAGGTACCGTAAAAACTGCTGAACCGATCGCAACGATATTTTGGGTGGGTAATCCTGGGATCTCCAGAAGTAAAATAGGCTATTTAGTTTTCCCAATTTCAGCTTTGGTCTCCAGCATTCTCAGGTTTGGACTCCCGCATAACATTCGCGTTCGCATAACGTTCATTGTGACGATGACAGTTTTCATTGTGACAATGTTGTTTTCCCGGGTGCCGCACAAACGGCTGCACCAATTGCTGCACGGCTGCACCGATCGGACTCGGTGACCTCGGACAAAGACCTTTTATAAGGACACGGGTTGAATCCCTGCTTGAGAGAATTCTAACCCATTTCAACTGAAGGAAACACATATCGGCAGTACATACGACAGCGATTGTGAGCACGATTATCGATCATGATCACGATCATAGTGTATCGATCACTGTGGGACATTTGGTGAATTATAGTAAGATACTGTTTAGATTTTGATGATTTGCGTGTGATATGATTTAACGGATGTTTATATGAATCGTTTAAAATAAAAAAAGCCTTCAATTTCTGATATTTTACCTTTTCATTTGGGCCTCCCAATTGAAGCCCCGCCCGCAGGGCGGGTACCGTTGCTAGTCCCAACAATTCGAGGAATGGCTGTTAGATGCTTGACCGATAATAATTGCCACTGGAAACCGAAACAAGAGCCTGATAGAACCAGAGGAAGAGAAAACATAGGGGAACTACCCTGGTGCTCACCTGGTAGAATAATCAGTATACGACATGACTAAAGGTATTTTAAACCAATTTCAATGGTTGCTAGAAGCATGTAGAATCATACTAACATAATCATAAGACTTTAAACAAACAAACAAAAAGAGGATTACCTATTTTGGGTGGCAACCCCGACCCCCTCCTCCCCCCCCCCCCCCACCCTCTGTACCTCCTCAGGCCCCAACTTTTCCAATGCCTTGAACAAACGTTGGTACATCACGGATTATGTAGGTTGTGGTTAAGTTTCTTTGGAAATGCGTGTGTAGTTTCAGAGGAAACAGCAAATTCCTATTTTGAGGGGTCAAACCTGGATCCACTTTGACCTCTCGTAGACCCCCAAAGGGGCAATTTTTTTTTAAATGCCGTAAACAAACTTTGGTAGATCACAGGTGATTAAGGTTGTGTTGAAGTTTCATCGAAATATTGTGTGTAGTTTCAGAGGAAACAGCAAATTCCTATTTTGGGGGGGTCAAACCTGGATCCACTTTGACCTCCGGTAGACCCCCTTAGACCCCGAAGTTTTTATGCCGTAAACAAACTTTCGTCACAACACAACAAATATCATTTGTGCCAAATTTGGTCGCAATCGCATCAGCAGTTTCGGCGAAGTTTCAAGTGTTTATGGACAGATGTACTGACTGACGGACAGACTGACTGACTGATGACAGACTGACGGACTGGCTGACTGACGGCTGGACGGACTGACTGACGGACGGACTGATGGATGGACGGACGGACTGACTGACGACGCGCCATCGCATAAGCTCCCCTGAACTTCATTCCAGGTGAGCTAAAAATTAGATGGACGGACAAAACCGAAAAGGTCACTCGAGTGCAATGACCTCAAATATTATTACAAACTGAGTATCGTTCATTATCTGAGGATTAATATGGCTTTTGAAAAAGAGAAAAACACAGCAAGTAAAATTGGTGAGAGAGGGAGTCTAATGTACTTGTTACCCTTGTCCCTGAACACGACTACGTTAGTCAAAAGCCAAGTTTCTTGTTAACAAGTACATTCGACTCCCTCTCATCAATTTTCCTTCCTGTGTGGGGACAGCTGAAGGGATTTAAATCAAACTTGTACAAGTATGTATAATGATGTAGAGATGAACCGATTTAATTTTCAGGTTAAGAGGTCAAAGGTCATTTTAGCTAGAAATCCTGTACCGTCATAACTTGTGAACCAGTGATGGGATATTGACCAATGTTGGTACATCTACTATGATGCAAAGATGAACTGATTTGATTTTAGGCGGTTTGTTCACGTAAGTGTATATTTGTGGTCATACGAGGATGGCCTTGTGCTAACTAGAGTAGGGATTATGTCAATTCCCCTGTTCGTGAGACCTGGTGATTTATCCATTGTCCCGTATGGCACTACGCCATCGACACTAGTCAGGCCCAACAGCACATACATACTAATTAAATTCCCCCCACAATAAAACTCACCAGAAGTGTAGGCAGGAAGCGCCCACGCATTGTGCCAACATGGCGATAAAACATTGCCCAGGCAGGCTGAGGCCATGCCCACCTCGCGACGGATTGGTCGAGGGGGTTTGATGGGGAGATCACACCAATGAAAGGCCAGAGTAAGGAAGGACTTGTGATTGGCCAGGGGCGAGGCAAGAAGGAGCCAGCTGATTGCCCAAGGGAAGATTATAAAAAGGTGAAGAGAAACCGACATTTCTCTCTCTGCCCTCTCGGTTTTTGGATTCCTTGGTGCCTGGACCTCGTTCGCTACTGCCCTCACGATTCCTCTACTCCGTCCTCTTGCCCTCAAGCCTTCCTTCACCCTCGACCCTCTGTCCCTTCTGATACGGACGTTGGGTGCATCGCAGTTCCCGCCGAATTAGTGAGGACATTGCACGGCGGAGCAAGCGGGCTGCACGCTCGTTCGCTTCGCGCAGGAGGCCTTCATCGGGGCCGAGCGAACAAGGGCGAATCGAGGCCTTCTTGGCGGCAAAGCATTTTGGCGCGCACGAAGCCGCGTCCGGACGGCGAGTTTGAGGCCGATACTGTTCCTGACAGGATACTTCAGCCAGTTAAGCTAGGTGCAAGAATTCCACATTTATTTTCATTCCATTTATTATTCCTGTGTCTGTGTGCAAGTCTGGTGTGTGGGATCCCAAATTAGGTTTTAGTTTTATCGTCGTGTTTTTCTTGTCCCGGCATTCCGTTAGAACAAATCTTTTAATTATTTTCTTTGTACTTTTAAAATCGGTTTTCGTTTGAATTACTTTTTGCAGGTTTGAAGACTGCTCGGGGATCGCATCAGGTAAAAGCTTCCAGCTTCTTCTTCTTCTCTCTTCCTCTCGCGTGTAGATAATAAATCTGCTATTGAACAACGCCTCGAAGTAACGCTCGATTGCAACTGTGATTTCCCGGTCTTCTCTGCGGGGAATCAAGCGACAATAGCATAAAGCCCAACTCAAAACAGATTAGCTATGCAGCTAGTGCTCCTCCCTCCTCCCTCAAAAAAAAAAAAAAAATCCTGTGCATTAGCCATCGTCGTAGAAATCTTATTATTTTCAACATGGCGGCCGCAAATAAGTGCAAGGTGGATAGTGAATGCAGGAGATTCCAGCCACACTGACAAAGTGATTACTTTATCACAAGGGACAGAGGCAAAGTGAAAACGACACACCAATGCATCTTTATGGCGTATCCTGGACCAGTGAGAAAGAACAGAAAGTACTTCGCAGTGACGGCGAGCACCAACATGGCGGCTGTAAGATTAAAATCTGGCTTCAAGCCCCTCACCACCCAAAGCCTTCAATCAGACATGAACACGCTCCTCCCCCTTCATTCCCCTTCCTCAAAGCAGAGCGGTAAAAATTGTTGTATCGCCATTATATATTACTAGCAATGGTACCCTCCCTAAGGGTGGGGCTTCAATTTGGAGGCGCAAACGATTACTTAAACGATTATAACATTTAAACGATAAAGGAAACATGAAATGGATGTTTATATGAATCGTTTAAAATAAAATAAGCCTTCAATTTCTGATATTTCGCCTTTTCATTTGGGCCTCCCAATTGAAGCCCCGCCCATAGGGCGGGTACCGTTGCTAGTAAGTATAAATATGACCAACAGTGGTTTTGAAAACAATGATACACATCTCCAGTAAAATCTTAATGTTATTCATTAGAGTCCAAGAAAAAAAAATCTAGGTTTTGTACACATACAACATTCACTGGCCCAGAAACAATAATTGTTTTTGTAAGTTGGTGCCGCTTAGAGATTTGATTGTTTTTGACATATCTTTCTGTATAAGGTCGCCCGTAGTGGTGCAGCACACTCTGCACACAAAGTTTACTGATCATTTTGACCAGCTGGCTGCCATGGTCATCTTTGTCTGTGAGGTCTTGCTCATGAAAATGATCAGCAAAGTCAGGAAACACAGACCCCTTCAGAGTTTCCAGTACCTCAATCTGTATTTAACCCAACATGTATTTACTTTTACTTTTCCATTTCCACTTAAAATATTTTTTTCATCATTAGTACTTTTGTCCCACTTGGATTTAGGAAAAAAATGACTTTAAAAGAATGATAATTCATGATAAGAATGAAGATAAGCCACACTGAAAAAAACTCATGGGTCGGAGTTGGTACTTGGGTCTGAGTTGGTCTGGACCTGAGCTGGTCTGGGTCTGAGATGGTCTGGGTCCGAGATGATCTGGGACAGTCTGGGTCCTAGATGGTCTGGGTCCGAGATGATCTGGGACCATCTGGGTCTGAGATGGTCTGGGTCCGAGATGGTCTGGGTCCAAGATTTCGGAGTCATCATCGAGGAGGCCCATGGCAAGGCAGGCAGCTTGGTAGGTGGGATGCTCCACTACATTGTAGGTTCTCAGGTCTCTGTAGGACTTTGGTCCGGCCACCGTGTGAAGCAACATCCGCATGTAGAAAAGCTCGCTCTGCCTTGCAGTCAGGTTTATGACTGGAATCCTTCCAATCATGTCTGAGCAGGCCTGGTTGGCATCCTCATCACTGTGATTCAGTTTCGTCACATGAGCCCGCTTCTTCCAGGTATTCTGCACCCACCTGAAGTGCTTAAATACATCAGGGTAGGTGATCTTCACTTCAGTATTCTGGTTCAGCTTGAAGAATTCTGTGAGCTTTGTTTTCGGTGGACCATTGTTGACGATGTCATGCAGATCTTCTGGTTGGAACAGGATGAGTTGCTCATCTTCCAAGTGGATTGGAAGCTTCTGCACGGGAGACTTCATCTGCTGGATAGGGAACTCGTACAGGCACCAGTAAGCTGCAGAGGCACTGATTTATCTCGCATCCACAAAGCACTGTATTTCGTCATTGGTGATTATCTCTTTTATCAGCTTTACCGGACAAGTTACACGACATGTCGATGCGGTGCCAGCCCGATGGTCCAATGATCCGAAGGCCCGATGGTCCGATGATCCGAAGGCCTGATGGTCCGATGGTCCGAAGGCCATATGGTCCGAATTCAACCAAATCTTTCTTCAAAGGAATTGAAGTTCTATGAATGGAAGAGTCTAGGTGGCAAAACAACCAACGCGAAGTCAAGAAAAACTCACAAAGCATAACATAACCGGAAGCGGTACTGACGAGAAGACGTCACAGACTCATGAACAGGATTCAGTGTTTACAACATTCACAGGAACGAGAACTATTGTGATGCAAATGAGGGAGAGGAAAACAACGATGACAACGTGTACCGGGCCTTGGAGACCCGTAGGGTGTGAATCAGGGGTAGTGTTATGAATTCAACTTTTTTAATCAAAACCAAACAATTTTTTTTTTTTTTACAAACACGGGATTTTTTTTTTTACAAACAACTCAGGAATATGTGTCACCACTTTATAGGAGCTTCCAGGAAAGGTCATGCAGATCAACATTTTCATAATAAAGTTATTCCAAAACAAAAAGCGGCAGGGCCTCCCAGGCCCATAGAGTGCATTGTCGGGTTAATGTCATTTTATCCTGTTTATTTCAGACAATATAAAACAACAATTATAATCGCTTCAAAACACTAAAATTATCCAATGTGTTTGCAACAATATTATAAATATCTGACAAAAAGAAAAGAAAAGAAATGAAATTTTCACAGGCCACAGCCAAACCAAAGTGTTAATCTTCAGTTAAAATAAGATCGAATTCACTTAAAAAGATTTTTGCATTTAAAGACAGATTCATACATGAAATAAATAAAAAAAGAAATAAGGAAGGACCCAAAATAGTACATGTAGTAAGGAGTATGATTGTATCAGCCACCCACCTCAAAATTGAAGTGGGGTGGAATATAAACACCCATAAACACCCCATTATGGTATAAATTATGGTATTATGGTAAATTTACCATTATGGTAAATGGGGTATAAACACCCCATTCATCTATTTCCGACTATTCCCGACTAAAGTTCCCCTTTTCTGTCCCCCACCCCCTGCACACACACTTGATATCAAAATGGCGCACTTGATACAGGGTGTAAGACCGGGATGCGTTTTGGTCTTCAGAGGGTTCAGATATCAAAAAAACAAAGAAACAGATGACACCATCTACAAAGAAACAGGTGACACCATCTACAAAGAAACAGGTGACACCATCTACAAAGAAACAGGTGACACCATCTACAAAGAAACAAATGACACCATCTACAAAGAAACAGATGACATCATCTACAAAGAAATAGATGACACAATCTACAAAGAAACAGGTGACACCATCTACAAAGAAACAGATGACACCATCTACAAAGAAACAGGTGACACCATCTACAAAGAAACAGGTGACACCATCTACAAAGAAACAGATGACATCATCTACAAAGAAACAGATGACATCATCTACAAAGAAACAGATGACACCATCTACAAAGAAACAGATGACACCATCTACAAAGAAACAGATGACACCATCTACAAAGAAACAGGTGACACCATCTACAAAGAAACAGGTGACACCATCTACAAAGAAAGAGGTGACACCATCTACAAAGAAACAGGTGACACCATCTACAAAGAAACAGGTGACACCATCTACAAAGAAACAGGTGACACCATCTACAAAGAAACAGATGACACCATCTACAAAGAAACAGATGACACCATCTACAAAGAAACAGGTGACACCATCTACAAAGAAACAGGTGACACCATCTACAAAGAAACAGGTGACACCATCTACAAAGAAACAGGTGACACCATCTACAAAGAAACAGGTGACACCATCTACAAAGAAACAGGTGACACCATCTACAAAGAAACAGGTGACACCATCTACAAAGAAACAGATGACACAATCTACAAAGAAACAGGTGACACCATCTACAAAGAAACAGATGACACCATCTACAAAGAAACAGGTGACACAATCTACAAAGAAACAGGTGACACCATCTACAAAGAAACAGATGACACAATCTACAAAGAAACAGGTGACACCATCTACAAAGAAACAGGTGACACCATCTACAAAGAAACAGGTGACACCATCTACAAAGAAACAGATGACACCATCTACAAAGAAACAGGTGACACCATCTACAAAGAAACAGATGACACCATCTACAAAGAAACAGGTGACACCATCTACAAAGAAACAGATGACACCATCTACAAAGAAACAGGTGACACCATCTACAAAGAAACAGGTGACACCATCTACAAAGAAACAGATGACACCATCTACAAAGAAACAGGTGACACCATCTACAAAGAAACAGGTGACACCATCTACAAAGAAACAGGTGACACCATCTACAAAGAAACAGGTGACACCATCTACAAAGAAACAGGTGACACCATCTACAAAGAAACAGGTGACACCATCTACAAAGAAACAGGTGACACCATCTACAAAGAAACAGGTGACACCATCTACAAAGAAACAGGTGACACCATCTACAAAGAAACAGGTGTCTCCTCGAGCAAAGAAAAAGTCGACTGAAGAGGGACTACAGAAAGGGCATGAGAAATCTTTACGACTACCGGAAAGCCATCTGTGATGTCATCAGGGAGTATCGCTGAAAGGTATTCGTTCATGCCAAGGACTCTCCTCGTGACAAAAAGGAACAGGTTCTGCACTTGCGATGCCTTCCAATAAACTGTACTTATTACGGATGGCGGGTACCGGAGCCCAGAGAATAAAACAACACGTATTATATGCAACATGTACATGTACTGACTTCAGACAAAAGAAAGATTTGTACTGAACTTCAAAGATAATGAAGATTCTGTACCGTCTTCACAAATAAATATTGACGGCTTTTGTTTAACTTTCGTCTAATTATTGCAGATAATTTTTTCCTTTTTTTGGACCATCGGACCAACATCGGTTTTTTGGACCAACACGAAGGTCGCAGCGACGTTATGTGGTTATTCATACTTTTATTCATAATGACTGTAAAACAATCTCGATGAAAAACTACCTCAGCCAGCTCGTTAACACCCTTTCTGCGCTCCCACGCTTTGAGGATGGGAGTGGTATCATGGCCGCCTGGTGGCTTCAGCTGTTCACGTCACGCCAATCGGCCAATGAGCTATCAGAGTGCGTTCTGCTCATCATCAGGCCGCTTGTCGAGCGTTCGCCAAGAGGTTCAAAAGGAACGGATGGCTTGGTAACGGAAAACACCCCTGATGTATATGATATCATAGTGGAGATCGGTGGTTCGTGCTCAAAGCGGAAGTCTGAAGACAAAGTCTTTAGCGGAAGCCTAATGATCTATTTTAAAAAAAAATACTTTTGACTGCTTTTTGAAAATGGCGTAGATGGAGCCTCGCGACTCTGAATATAATCATTTTATTTCAATGAGATAATATTAATAATGAGAGTTCGGCGTCCCGGTGGCTTAATGACGTCACGGTGTGCAGTGCATCCACAACCCACGTGGTTGTAGCGCCCGGGTTCCGGTTGCAGCACACGTGGTCTGGTTCGTGTTTGGAGATCGAACCAGCCATGCCATCCGCTCGCAGGCACCGCAAGTCCCACAATAAATATCATGTGAGTTTAACGAACCTTTGCATGTCACATTCATGCTCAGCAATGGACACGGTGCGAGTCGGTGTCCGCCATGTCCTCACCTCTCACCTCTCGTGTCCAGTCCCAACCTCTCACCTCTCGTGTCCAGTCCCGACCTCTCACCTCTGAGTCTCGGAGAACTATGATTCATGTCCGATCTGATTTGGGATGCCTTGCCCATTGTAACCGACCTTGTCACGCTTGTGAGACCAAGTGGCCTATTCGGATGTATCAGGGTCTTTTGACCCTTTTGGCAGGAATCAAGGATTCATGAGTACAGTATTTCGATATGTATGTAAGCGAATGTCACGTGGCATTTAGTTCCTGAACTTTTCGACTCTCGATGTTTATTGTACCAACATGAGTATGTATTATGTAGACGGTGAATGTTATGTTAAGGATTCTGGGGTGTGTGTCAGTGTGTGTGTCAGTGTGAGTGTCAGTGTCAGTCACACACAGGGATACTTTGAGACATTGTAGGTTTCTGTTCCACCACACACACACACACACCACACCACACCACACCACACCACACCACACCACACCACACCACACCACACACACACACACACCAGGAGGGTACTCGTATGAAACACCTTTGCTCCCATTCCTTGAGGTATTTTGATTGAGGAAATCTGTCTTCGAGTGATTCAGCAGGGAAAACGTTTTACTTCACTCACATGTTCTTCAAACTAGGATTTCATATTTTCAGCAGTGTGTATTGTAGCATGATCGTCTAGGAAATTGGCATCTCCTGCATGAAACAAAGTTTGTATCATGGGATGTAATTGTTCACCTGGGATGGCTTCACACTCAGAAGTTGTTTTGCCTTTTATTGTAGCGATAAATGGATCTAAATACTGTCGGACCCTGCTATTAGTGTTTCTGCCATTCGTGGTTCCGCTATTCGTGGTTCTGCTATTAGTGTTTCTGCCATTCGTGGTTCCGCTATTCGTGGTTCCGCTATTAGTGTTTCTGCCATTCGTGGTTCCGCTATTCGTGGTTCCGCTATTAGTGTTTCTGCCATTCGTGGTTCCGCCATTCATGGTTCCACCATTCATGGTTCCGCTATTCATGGTTCCGCTATTCGTGGTTCCGCTATTCGTGGTTCCGCTATTCGTGGTTCCGCTATTCGTGGTTCCGCTATTCGTGGTTCCGCTATTCGTGGTTCCGCTATTCGTGGTTCCGCTATTTGTGGTTCCGCTATTCGTGGTTCCGCTATTCGTGGTTCCGCTATTCGTGGTTCCGCTATTCATGGTTCCGCTATTCCTGGTTCCGCTATTCCTGGTTCCGCTATTTGTGGTTCCGCTATTAGTGTTTCTGCCATTCGTGGTTCCACTATTCATGGTTCCGCTATTCGTGGTTCCGCTATTCGTGGTTCCGCTATTCGTGGTTCCGCTATTCGTGGTTCCGCTATTCGTGGTTCCGCTATTAGTGTTTCTGCCATTCGTGGTTCCACTATTCATGGTTCCGCTATTCGTGGTTCCGCTATTCGTGGTTCCGCTATTCGTGGTTCCGCTATTCGTGGTTCCGCTATTCGTGGTTCCGCTATTCGTGGTTCCGCTATTCGTGGTTCCGCTATTCGTGGTTCCGCTATTCGTGGTTCCGCTATTCGTGGTTCCGCTATTCGTGGTTCCGCTATTCGTGGTTCCGCTATTCGTGGTTCCGCTATTCGTGGTTCCGCTATTCCTGGTTCCGCTATTTGTGGTTCCGCTATTCGTGGTTCCGCTATTCGTGGTTCCGCTATTCGTGGTTCCGCTATTCGTGGTTCCGCTATTCGTGGTTCCGCTATTCGTGGTTCTGCTATTCATGGTTCCGCTATTCGTGGTTCCGCTATTTGTGGTTCCACTATTCGCGGGTGATACAATGCGAACTGTTTCTCTATTCGTGGAAAAGTGTCCCGTGAATTAGTGGGGTTTTTTGTTTCCTATTCGCGGCCGTGTTCCGTGAATTCGCGATTTCTCCAGGGGCGCAATATATATATTTTTCCCACGAGCCATTAACCTCACACTCTGTATTTATAAAACCTTCATGGATTATCATCGACTTTCGCTGGATTTGCCTCGCCATTCACGGATTTTGCCTCTATTTGCGGATTTTCGTGACTCGGGAACCTATCCCCCCTTTTTCCATTGAAACAATGCCCCGCTATTTGCAGGTTTCGCTATTCGCGGATTTTCCAGGAACGTATCCCCCGCGAATAGTGGGGTCCAAGGGTTCCAAGTGGGGTCCAAGTTCCCATGAGATTGGTCCCAAATCATTACAGAGCCTCCGCCATATTTCCCTGTTGGTAGAAGGGAGTCAGGGTTGCAGGCATCCTTGGCCTATCTCCAAACGTAGACTCTACCATCTGTTGGAAATCAAGTGAAGGAGGACTCCTCTGACCATATTACATTTCATATTGTTCCAAATTCCCATCTGTGTGTTGTTCCATGAACCACTTTTTATGGGATAATGCCTATGATATGATATATAACTGTGTTTGTTTGTTATTGTGTTTTGCAGTTCCAGACCTTCTCCGAGCGCCTTGCTAACGTCAACATCGATGTCATTCACAGGATAGACAGGGTTGGAATTCAGCCAGAGGTAAGGCATACCGCATATGTGTTGGCTCCTCGTTGTCCTGATAGGGAGACGTGAACTTAAGCGTGCTTTACCCCCACCACCATACTTGCGAGTCGGATCGGGATCCCAGCGATGCATTTATCGTATAATTAGTGGGATTTTGTTTCGCCTTTTCCACTTCATCTACAGCTTCATGTTCTTCTACTTCGTCCTCCTCTTCTTCCTATGTTTCTTCCTTTTCCGCTTTCTCTTCTTCCTATGTTTCTTCCTTTTCCGCTTTCTCTTCTTCTTCATTTCCATATTCTCTCCCTTATTTTGTATGTACAGGACATGGCTGTGGGTAGCATCATTTTCTGGGGGGTGCATCTGTGCTGCTGATCCAATGTATGTTAGAGAAGGAATTAAAAATTTTCCCAGGGTGCCCACATTTAACTCACCTACTTCAGGTTTTTCGTTGTTGTGTTGTTGTGATATATACCAACCAACCTTTGAAAGGGGAATCTACCTGGGCTGTCGAGCTGGAAGAGACAGGCAGTTTGTTTTGGTGCTTAGTTAGCTCGCAAGACTGTAGTGATTGGTTACGTGAATGAATCTCCATTAGCTCCACCTTCCTCCTGAAAGTCCAATGTGTTACTGAGGCATTGGGAACATTCGAGATTCGATCACAACTACCTGCAGTTTATAATTTACCTTTTATAATGCTGTAGGTGTAGGATTGACCCACGGCCACGAGCATGTGCATCAGTCGTGTCTTTAACCATCGTTCTACTTGTGATATATTTTACGTCGTTATGGGAAATGAGCGAAGGGTTAAAATTGACCACCTGTTCAAATTTGTGTCCAAACCTGTCTGTGCTAACAATGTATGTTATAGGCAAATGACTCTCAACACCCGCTGCGAACATCACGCACAGTTCCTTTGGGATCCTCTTTGCAATGCCTTGTGAATGAGCTCTCACGAGGGTACACTTCCTGTGTATTCTGTTGTTGCTTTCAGGACGTCGAGACGTACTTTTCTGAAGGTGTGCAAAAGTGGAGGGAAATGCATTGCACGGAGCATTACGGTGAGCTTTTGTTGCATGTCCAAGCTGATTATATATTGTTATGGATCTCGGTTACGGCACTCCCCTTACCGAGGGGGATTTAATCCCCTCGTCTATTACACTGGCCGTCCGAGTCCTAGAAGATATCGCGCTCCTTTGCGGGGATGAGGTTGACCAGGGTGACTGGTCAATGGAGTCCCAGATACCTTCGCCAACCTCTCCGCAAAGCAGGACGATACTTCTGCTCGAGCCACGGACAAGATGGAAGATTGCCGAGCGGTTTAGCAATCCGAAGCTCGAGCCGTCAGCAATAAAACTAACCCGATTCTGAGCGGTTCTAATCGTTCCACCGATATTCAATGGGGAAAAGACAAAGACGATCGGACGAGAGGAAGCCAAAGAATAAGAAGGGTGAAGGAAGAACAAATATGGTTTATTAACTAACTACAACAGGGAAACGAAAGAAGGGAATATACAAGGAGAGGAAATAAAAGGACATAGGGCAACCTCATACACACTTATATAACGCCCATGACAATACAAACACACTTACACGAATGGGGTGGTGGTGGTGGGAAGGAAGAGAAGGGTCCAAGCAGATGGTTCCAGGCTCCGGGTCCGCCGCGAAGAATGGCAGGCAGCTGGTGTCGTTGGCGCGTGACCGGACCTTACAAATGCGAGGGGCGGGGGATCTCCGTACGTACAGCGTGCCGAACGCTCTCAAAACCACGGCAGTTCGTATCACACGATCGTAACAAGCGATCCTCCACGCAAGGTTCTTATCACTCGCCGCCTCTGCGCTGTTCGCTCAAGCTTGCCGATCACCTGCCGATCTTCTCTCCTCTCTTGATCATCTGCTCTCTCCCCCACATCTGCATGAAAAGGCTTCGTGCTCGCGCTTTTATCACAAGCCTCACGTATGAAGCCGCGTCCGCTTCGCTCCGCCTACTGGTGAACATGCCTCGGCCCGGATTGGTCACGAGTGTTCATTGGTACCTCCCCTTGTGACGCGTTGATGGGGCCACGCCTATGTTCCTGGCCGTTCCTCCCCCTTTTTCCACTCTGCCACGTGGCTTATGGCGGCTTGCAGGAACAAAGCAAAAGGCAGCGACGACGGCAATACGGCTACTGGCACTTTGGAGAGAGAGAGAGAGATTGGGGATAATTGAAGGGGCCTTGGTTATTTGATTAATACAACGCAGATTCAACTATTGGAAACAGATCCTTAACTGAAACATTGACTAATGAAATAACTAAAGAAGATTCTATGGTGTCCTACGTGTTGTACATGGCCTAACTAGGGTGCGACCTTTGACCTTTACACCAACAATGGGAGTATTTACAGGGGATTATTTATAAGGGAACATTTACAAAAATTTACTTGTGAAGTGTTCTCAAAACCGCAACAATATTAATTTTTCCCTCCAGCAGTTGTTAACCTTTTTTCGATCTTCCTCCGTTCCATGTGTTTGTGTGATCGTTCTTGTCGTTTGATTTTTTAAAAATTATTTTGTTTCCAAGATTGTTATTTGGTTTCATTCCTCCTGCAGACATCTTCCTGAACGAGGTTTCGGGGTTGGTTCAGACCTTCCCACAGCTGGTGCATCACCAGGACACGATCGTCCAGAGCCTGCAGAACCACCTGCTCGTGCCCAGCAGCACGGCGCTCGAACCACTGCTAGAGTGAGCATCCTTTATGTGGATAGCAGTGTTTGGTGGTTACCAGCAATATGTTGCGTAGAAGGCCGCGGGATGTGCCAGATAAGGGCCAATTGGCGAGATTCCATATTTTTGCCTTCAAATTGGACACTGGCAAATGCTCTCGTCCTCCAAGTTAATAAAATGTGATCACTAGTATAGACGTGTGATGATCAGAGTGGTGCTTGCGGTTGTCTTTTGGACAGCCTGGTGGTGCAACTCGCGAGGGACCTCCAGAAAGACTTTTATCCGCACTTTGGCCGTTTCTTTTCCATCATCACCGGACTGCTCAATGCTCAAGACACGGAGCAGCTGGAATGGGTGTTCACGTGCCTGTCGTACCTGTACAAGTTTCTGTGGCGTCTGCTTGTTCAGGACATACGCAGCGTGTATAGGTGCGTTTGCCATGGTCCTCTTTGTTTACACATCCATGGATATAAAAACGCCCGTATTCAAGTTGAACCATCCTTGTACCAAATCTTGATTAAGAACATCGGTCGGAATAAACTGTTTGATCTGATGACGCAAACATCACTGTTTTACGTGAAAATTTGATTTGGCTGCTTGGTTTGTGTATTAACTGCGATGTCCGTGTGTTGTTGATCCGTGTAGCATGTACAGCCCTTTGCTGGAGCACAAAAAGGAGCATATTCGGAACTTCGCCGCCGAGAGTTTCTCATTCCTCATGCGCAAGGTGCTCCTGTTTTTAATTTTTTATACTTTCTTCTCTTGTTTTGGTATATTGTTTATTCATAGGATTTATTTATGAACAAACATTTTTGTTTGTCTCTTTGGGGAGGGGTGGGCGAGCTGTGTTTTGGGTTTGGCGTTGCCATCTGAGTACATTGGTCATGATCCAGGCCTCCCAGTTTCACTTTTGTACTGTAGGTTTGAACATTGTATTTGTCAGACATGTTCCAAGTTCAAGCTCTTACTCTTCCATGAGCCTGGACCATGCATACAAATATTTTTTTTGAGTTCCCGTCTGATAGCATTAGGTGGTAGAGGTTGAAGATCCGACTGCATCCTTCACAAAGAGTAGGCAAGCTATCGCTGGCACCGCAAAAAAATTGCAAATTCCTTCTCTAACATACAGGGGCACTGCATCAGCGGCACAGCTGTTTCCTCAGTAAATGATGCTCACTGCAGCCCTGTACTGCATACAAAAGAAGAACAAGAACAAGAAGAATAAAAAGCACACAAGCCACACGATGGATCATCCTCTGGGTAGATGTATCCTTGTCGGCCGAAGCCCAAACACATTACTGTGTTGATTTGTCGATTGATAAGTAATATCCTTGTAATTCGTGAAAATAATATTTGTTCAGCATTTGCGTACAAGCTCCGTCTGAGTGAGTCTTAAATCGATGTTGAAAAAAATAAATTCCGAGAACCCACAACCTGGAGCATTGGTAAATGATCGTTTGGACTTCGATGAAAACAATAAAATTATGAGAGCTCTGAGAGACGGTCAAAAAATCTTTTATGAACGAGTTGAAATCATCCAGGACAACTCGGCTCCTATTCCTTCTTTCATCACTAATAGTTTGGATGACAAATGTTTGAGTTTCTCGTTATAATTTCACGAATCTCTCCATCCAGGCCACTGCTGCTGCTGCCGCCCCCAGATTGTGTTTAACAGAGATGTTCCTCTTGCAGGATGTCTCCGATTATCCTGTCTCTCTCTTCCTAACCTCTCCTCCGCCTCCCCAACATGGTGGTGCTGTCTATGTGAAGAGTGTTGTCTGCTATCCTTCCTAACAAATCATGGCTTCCTGGAATAACTCTGGCTGAGAATACCTTTCCGCAACTACCTTGGAATGTTTGTCTGTATGGGTACCAACCACCGAACAATGATGACTCCACAAGGTGTGCCAAAAGAATCAAATCCATAAAAAAATCCACAAATATGTTCATTTTTATTCTGAATTACATAAAACTTCATGAATTTGTGCTACATTTTATGTGACACAGGTGTACCAAATATGACAACCGTAACTTATAAGACTTTAGTTGGCACTCGGTTAGTCACGTGCTCCAAGTGCGCTGACTGCGTTGACTCTGTGGCCTGCGCTGACTATGGATGTGAACACGACGGGCGGAGTTTTTGATTACGCGCTGACATTCGGCAAGTGGGATGGACCTGACGTTCTCTGTGATTGCTTGTTTCAGCTCAAAGAGGCTTCCCAGCTCTAGGGATATACTTGTACACATTGTCTTTGAGATAACCTCAAAGATGTAAACTAGTGGAATCAAATTGGGGGAATGTGGAGACAACTTTATGCGTCGTCGGCCAATCACCCTCTCACCGAAGTGTCTTGTCATCCACTCACGGGACACTTTTTCAGTGTGAGGGGTTGCCCCATCCTGCTGTTCTCTTCGAAAGCTTCTGTGTCCAAAAGCATCCCAGAACTCATTCAGCAATTTAATGCAGAACTCAGAGTTGATGGTCATGGCATTACTGTCCTCATCTTTGAAGCGGAACGGTCCACTGATGCCATGCTTGCTCATTGCGCACCAGGCCGTGCACTCAACTGAATGTAAGGGTCTTTTGGCGAACCTCATCAGGGGGTACTCTGCCCCAGTAGTTCCTCGAGTTGACTTGTCCATTATATAAAAAGTGAGTCTAGGAACCAAATGTCATTGATAAAACCAGAACCTTCCTCAGTTTTCTACATAAACCACCGACCCATTTCAATGCGTTTGTTTCAATCAGTGAACATGTGTCTGACTTGGATTCTGTACGGATGAATCTTGACGTCATCATCGAGAATCCTCCTGAGACTTGACACTGTCAGTACAAGTTCTTGACTGCAGCGGCGAAGCTACTGTTTCCGACCGACTGTTGGACCCCCCCTCAATAACCTCTGTTTGCAGCGGAGGTTGTCCAGAATGGATTTGGTCTCTCCGGTGATTTTGAGTGCAAGTTGTGCAAAGTTCCTTGCTCTCTAAATTTCTTCGTCCATTTGAATAGTCTCTCTTTGCACCGGGTGTCTCTGCCGTTAATTTTTTCTCGAACTTTGAGTTTGGACGAAGGATTGCGTTTTGATGTTGGATTCTACAGACAAAGTCTTTTCCTTATTTGGCCAGGGCATTGTTACCGACAGAACCTCAGCTATCATTATCTGAAATAAGAGAGAGAAAAACAAGAAAAACTAGAACGGCACTTGGTAGAGCACATACCTGCGCCAGCCTGAACAGTTTGTTTTGTATCCCACTGATAGGCCGGATCAGTATCCGATTCTTCACCAAAATCTAATCAATTCATCCTTGTCGCACACCCAACCTGTCCACCATGTTTTGTTTGAATCCATCAATAACTTTTTGAGATATCTATAACTTTTTGACTTTTTGCGTGTTGGTATGCACCTGATATCCCCTATTTTGCTATCACCTGGTATTGGCCTCATGGTTCGGGCGGCGGGCTTGGGATCCTAAGGTCCTGAGTTTGAATCCCGTTGAATTGACGCCAGGTGGGGTTGACTCAGCCTGTCATCCTTCCGAGATCGGCAAAATGAGTACCAGACAACTGGTTATAGAGAGGCACTGCATCAGCGGCAGACGCGCCCACAGAAAAATGATCCAACCAGCAGCCTGGTGGTTGCACATGAACCACCCGCCACCTATTTTGCTAATAATAGTTTAATTAATAACCATCCATCCCAATTCTATATCAAGTCATCAATCCACCATTGTTACTGATGCCAAAACTTTCCTTTTTTCAAACAACCTGATCTTTGTCTACCAGTTCGCATTCCATCTGGGTTAGTGGGTTAGTCAGCTATGAGCAGCTACTGTTTCTCTCGGTAATTGTCGGAGTTTCTAAATTTCAGCGAAGATATTTGAACCATCTCCCAGGTAATATTCCGGCTATTCGATGTGGTCTGGCATCCTGTTTTGCTTGCCAGGCTCGCTACCTGTGGCAATTAACACGTTGCTATAAATGAGAACCCCTCTCAGCCTCTCTTCCAATGTTTTCCAATGGAGATGGGACTTGAGCCAGTGTCTTGGACCAATCTTCTTCCTAGTGGACATAAACCACATCTCGGACGCTCAGTAAAACCTTGCCTTTCCATAGATGAGTTACCACATCGTAACCGTCAGTAACTGCCAACATGCCATTTGACGGACGGCAGTTGCACCATTCTCGGCTGCTCTAAATAGATTTGATGTTAGTCTTGACAAATAGAACATGTGTTTTATTCCTGGCACATCTCGGTCTCATCGTGTTGCTCTGTCGGGATCATCAACCAAACCCATCTATCCAATTCCATTGTCGGCGAATGGAAGAGGTTCAGTTGCTTGAACTTTGAGGACTTGCGCTCTGTTTCTGACCTATCCTGAGCTGGCAATGTTGTACATCTGGCCTCCAAAGCCATCCGCAGACTAGGCATCCTCCCTCATTCCAATTAATTAATACCTTGATACGCCTCAACATTACCCACGACTTTTCCGAGACTGACAATATGGTAAAGCTAGTCTCCATTGCCAACAACAGACTGGCCATTTTCCGTCATTCAAAGTCTTTCCTTGGAAAATCAGAAGTACTCGTACTGTAAGCCCTTTGTGTTTATAGCTCAATGGAATACTGCTCTCCCCTTTAGGCCAGGGTCCCAGAATCATCTGTTTATGCAGGATTCCGTGTAATAGAAAAGTCTCGGCATTATAGGAATCTTGCGTGAGGAAACTGAGGCACAAGCAATGTTGCTCCCATCGCTGGCAGATCAGTCGTCTGTTTTTTTTTTTTAATGCCCCCCCTCAGTTCCTTGCTCCTTTTCTGTTATCTCAGTCTTATGACCCTTCCCAAAAATTCCAGGATGCACTTGTCAGTCCAGTAACCCACTCCTGGTTAAACTTTCAAAAATCTAGGCCGACTGCATTCCTCCACTCTCTTATTCCTCACTTCTCCTGTCTATGGAACCACATTCCAGAGGTAGTGCTGTCTCATTCTTCCCTCTTAGACTTTAAGCAGGCTTTGCATCATCACCATGTGCCATCTCCAATCCTTGCTCATGATCTTTATTACCCCCATTAACCTTTCCACCTGCAGATTGCAGAGTTTCCTCCTCTCTCACTGTGTCGCTCAGTCTCTCTCTTCCTATTCGTTCATTCCCTTCCCTTGCCCGTTGTCCAACTGTGTCCCCACCGACCTAATGTCATTTCGTTCCCTTTTACCATCTGATATCTCGTTCTTTTCTGAGCCACGACCCTCTTTCGGAATATATGTAACCACAGACTCTGAGATCACAGGTTGAAATGTCCATGTGCAAAGAGCTCCTTGATTTACCTTTCCCAAAATGAGTGTGGTAATGTCTCATTCTTTGGAAATTGCTTCAATGTCATTGAACTTTAAGTGGAGGAATTTCTCCTTCATGAGGCAAATACTCATCTCATGAAGTTGATTTTTTTGGTATCATGGAGTACAATAATTCTGTATATGTAGGGGTGGCACATGAAAAAAAATGGCCACCCCATCAAATGTTTACAAAATTATATATATACAGTGGAACCTTGACTTACGAGTTTAATTCGTTCCGTGACCGAGCTCGTAACTCAAATTGCTCGTATCTCAAATCAAATTTCCCCATTGAAATGCATTGAAATGCTATTAATCCGTTCCAGCCCGCCAAAAACCACACCAATTTTTAAAAAAATATACAGTATATATAAAAATATCTCGCGCTTTATATTTCACCTGTATGCAGCATACAAGTTGGCAGGATGGCCTGGACTGGAGGTACGCACACTTGACTCTAAAGTCTAAACTGTCCAGCCTAGGTTTGAATCCCGACCCAGCTATAACCTGTCATGGGTGAATCACAGGCAGGGTGATTCATCAATGTGTGTACCGCTAAACTGGGCGCCCCGTTTGCGTCCCATTAGTTGTCGGATGTTAAGGATCTCACCGTGTTTTCCACAAAGAGAAGGCGAGCTATCGCCGGCACTCTGAACAAGTTGTGGCCTGGCATGGCATGAACATGAAAACATGAACATGAACATGAAATGTTCGACATGAACATGAAATTTTCCGAAATAACCAAAATGCGAAAACAAAAACGCAGCGCTATACGACAGAGATACGTACTGTACTTGAACGGCAAGATAACCACGTGACCAGAACCTACCTGGCGGCGTAAACTCGAAATAACCAAAATGCGAAAACAAAAACGCAGCGCTATACGACAGAGATACGTACTGTACTTGAACGGCAAGATAACCACGTGACCAGAACCTACCTGGTGGCGTAAACTCGAAATAACCAAAATGCGAAAACAAACGCAGCGCTATACGACAGAGATACGTACTGTACTTGAACGGCAAGATAACCACGTGACCAGAACCTACCTGGCGGCGTAAACTCGAAATAACCAAAATGCGAAAACAAAAACGCAGCGCTATACGACAGAGATACGTACTTGAACGGCAAGATAACCACGTGACCGGGTGGCGAAAGCTCGTAACTCGGATCTCGCCTCGCATCTCAAAGCAATAAACCGCCCGAGCAACGGCTCGTATCTCGAAAAACTCATAAGTTGGGGCACTCGTAAGTCAAGGTTCCACTGTATATGTGTATATATATATATATATATATATATATATATATATATATATATATATATATATATATATATATATATATATATATATATATATATATATATATATATATTTATTTATATATATATATATATATATTTGTGGATATGAGAATGGTTTTTTTTTTGTTGTTGTTGTTGTGTAAATAGTTGTAAAAATATCGCCCTCCTTACTCCAGTGTTGTATAAAGGTCAAAGGGCGTTCCCGTAGTTAATTCCATAAAGCATACACGAAGGACACCATATATCCCTGTTCAGTAGTTGTATCCTTATTATGTGTATTAGGCTAAGGATTTGTCTTCCATTAATTTGACACTCCATTGCACTGCATTAAATAAAGTAGATCCCTCCGACATGGCATCTTCCAAGTGCCAGGTTTAGCCACTTTGCTGCATTTCATCTGCCATCCACTTTGCTGCAATTGCCAACTGCATTTTGGGCGGTTTTCTTCATTCGCCATTGCTGCCCTTTGGCTGGGGCTAGCTCGAATCGCCCCCAAAACCACCATTGGCCACGAGGCAAGGTCGGGGAAGAAGGGCGTGTCTCCACCTCGTCATAGAGGGGAGGAGTGAACCAGCCCTTGCCGACCAACCCAGAACGAGGGGTTGGCTTTAGAGGGCGAAGAGAGAACGTTTGGGGGAGGTCGCAAAAGGGTCAAGGGTGGGGCTTATATAACCCGAGGCAGAGGCCCCCAGAGAGAGTCGAGGAGGGAGGAGATCAGAACACCGAAAAGCCTGGAAGTTGTTGTTGGACTAAGCAAGAGAGGAAGTTGTTGGACTGGGTTGGACTAAGAAAGAGAGAGGAGAGAACCCGTCACGCCAGACCCCCCACCAGCGCGTCGGCTCCACCAAGCAGCTCCGACCCGTGATCCCGCGCACACGACAGGATCGGTGGCATCGGCGGCCGTCGAGGTCCAGCCCGACGTCCCGTGCGGGATCAAGCTCCAGCCAGCTCCGTGCCTTCCTCCCCCTCCAGCCACCGACCTCCTTCCAGCCAATCCACTCTGCAATTCCCTGTGTGAGTCCGTCTTTGTTTGTTCTGTCCAGGGAATAAGTTAAGCCTGTTAGATAAGCTAGTATTTTCACTGTGTCTCTGATTTCTTCTGTAAATTGTTTTATTATCCTTCCTTCTCCTTGGTTTCTTTGATTGTGTAAATAGTAGGAATAAATTTAGTAGCATTTCAAACCTTTTTGTCTTCTTCTTCTTCACATCCGTGTCGCCTTTGTCTTTTCCCTATTGAATATCTGTGGCGCGATTCGGCCAACGTCCAGGAATCGGGTTAGTCGGGGTAACTGTTAGGGCCGTGGCGCCATCCGCTCGGCAAATCAACATCTTATCCGCGGTCCGTAACAATATATATATATATATATTGTTACGGATCTCTACGTCGGCCCCTTTTCCCCTTAAGAAGGGGGGCATTAATCCCCTTGTGTGCGACTGACCGACGTGAGTCCTGAAGTAGCCCAGCTCCCTCCTGGGGAGGCAGGTGAGCAACCTCGTTCGAGGCCGTGGACAAGATGTTATTTGCCGAGCAGATGGCAGCCCGCGGCTCGAACGTTACAGACGTGGTTAGATGTTATAGACCGAGCGGTGGTATGACCACGTCTGCACAAATTACCCGATTGTACTCGAACTTTGACGAAGCCGCGCTACGCTGGCTCAATAAGGAAAAGAAGACACCCGGCTGGATTATAATGACGCACGACACCAATGTTTCGATTCTCAATTATATTCGTACGGAAAGGTTAGATTACAGGGACGAGAGGTACATCATAGAAAGACAGGCACTTAGACACACTCTTATATTAACCCCGGACAGACGACAGATAAACGGGACAACGGCTGACTCACACGGGGATTGATGGCAAGGAAAGGCAGGTAGCGATGGCTCAAGGTGCACTCTTGGCTCAAGGCAGAATCAACACGGTTCGGTCCAGAGATGCGGGGAGGTATCAGCGCTCGGAAGGTGACGTCGTTTCTCTTTCCAAGCTGAGGCGCATCTCTCTCAGCGATCGCAGGTAACGTTCTTTCTCCAGCTCGGGGCGCATCTGTCTCGGCGCTCGCAGGTAACGTTCTTTCTCCAGCTCGGGGCGCATCTGTCTCAGCGCTCGCAGGTAACGTTCTTTCTCCAGCTCGGGGCGCATCTGTCTCAGCGCTCGCAGGTAACGTTCTTTCTCCAGCTCGGGGCGCATCTGACGTCACGTCCGGTAAGTCCCACGTATATCCGGCGGGGAGTGACACGCCCTCGGCTCGTTAGCTCCGCCCCAGATGGAATCGGTCCGCCCTTCTGATTGGGTGCGGGGGGGTTACCAGGCTCCGCCCTTGACGAGGAGCTGACAGGGAGCCCCTCCGTGGTAACCCCGTGGAGCGCGTGGTCAATGGCGGCTCACCGAGCCGATGTGAGGACGCACACTCCCCCTCGCCGCTGTTGCGCCGCCCCCATCTCCTCTGTTGTTGTAGTTATAGTTGTTTGGGGAAGAAGATGGAAGGTATGGGAAAGGTCCTAAACTCACTACTGATGCCATATAATCACATTCTGGTGCAACGAAGAGTCAGAATTAATGGAAACGAGTCCTTAACTGACATAGACTAAGAATAACTAGGAAGACGTCCTATAGTTGTCTACGTGTGATGCGGTGGGACCTGGGCACGACATTTAATGGGGGAAAAAGGGGAAGGTCGGTTCTACAGAGTGTTATTTACATGCAATGGGACTAGGGAATGGGGGATTGGGGAAAGTTGGGGAGTATTGGAGAAATAGGGGAATATTTACAAGCGGATATGGAGGCCAAATTCCATATTCGCAACATTGCACCCTTCTCTACCCTCGGGGCGTCCCGACCCGATAAATTTTTACCTACTTTAGTGTGGCACTCATGTAGTCCCTCTACTATTAACTCTACCCTGAGTGCGACAGTTTTACAGATGTTCACAAATGAGTAAATATGTCCCCCTGCGACGTTGCACCCTTCTCCTCACAGAAACACACCCACAGGATAACCGAATTGCGGAAAGAATTCGCAAACTAAACATACAGCCGGTAGGGAGCATTATTTACACGACTACGCTGCTATTTACATTACGATCCAGGACCTGTCTTTGGAGGAACACATGCAGATGTTATGCATAGAGAGAGCGCGCATGCCAACATCGATACACCAACCCACGAGTGCTCTGTGGCCGACGGCCTTTAATAACGTGCAGAGCACCCTTCCCAAGCATCAAAAGCACCACCCCAGCACCAATCGGTGCAGTCACCATTGTTCAATGAATAAAAATAACTTCAACAACCCCTAACCCTGCAGGTGTCTCTTGCTCTTCTTGTGGCCTTCAGTGGTGTTAACTAACAGTGGTTCACCTTGTATGGCATAGGTGCCACGTTGACCCATAGGTCCATCAACGGGTGGTGCTTGGCCGCAAACGAACTGCGGTCCATTGTGGGTGGCCACAAACATTGCGGTCCATATGGTGTATCGATCCAGGCAGCAAACAGCGAAAGTGCAGGCCCACAACTGCGTAGCCAGCACCTCTCTCTCCTCTCTCTCTACCCCAAAGCCAGATCCTCGGAGGTGGGAGACAAAAGAAGAAACAAGTGAGTAAGGTGGTAAGGGCGCAAAAGTGCACGCAATACAAGATGATGCACACTGGGGGCACATGGGAACCAGGTGAGACAGGTACGTTCCTATCGTACGCCCCCCCCACCAGGTAACCTACATGGCCCCTCCCTTACCCCTTACTGTATCCACACAACACAACACTACCCATAAACATCTACTTTACAAATCAACAAACATCCCTACTGTCTTCCCCGTTCCTCCCATATACCAAATTCGTCTTCTCTCCCTCCTAACCAATCAAATTTGCCATTTTCAACTCTCATCAAAATTTGCCATCTCCAACTGAACATCAAAATTTGCCATTACCAATTCATCATCAGTCCCTCCTAGGGAGGGAGAGATGGAATCACCCCAATGTCTCATCCACGTCGTGATGCGTCTCACAAATCCACACAGCAATTCATCTCCTGCAACAAAACAAAGAAAACACAGGTGTGGAGTCATCATCATCACCACAGGTAAGTGGCTGCGTATGGTGCGACAGGTTCATCAATCCTAACTATTTCCTAAATGACTTTAACAACTTTACACTACCCGGGGTCTTCCTCCGGCCAAACCATTGGCCCTCTTACACTATGGGTTCTAAAAACCAATTCCCATTGGCCAAACTGTGGTGCTCTTCAATTTGGGGTCTCACTCCCCCGATTCATCTCCCGGTGCCCTCGCACAATTTCTGGGCTGTGGCGTGTACCTCTCCCAGTGGGTCTACCCACCTGCACACCTCCACCACTGCAGTTGCCTCCGAGCTTACCTGCTCCTTACCCTAACCTAACTTCCTGGGGAAGGCCCTCTGGCGCTCTCCCCACTCGGTGCCCTCTCTGGCACTGGGCTACCCGGGTCCATCCTCCGGATCCTCGGGCCCCATCCACAACTCTACCGGCTCCCAGAGCCCACCTGCGGCCTCACCTGGCCGACATCCTCACAGTGGTGGAGTGCCCAACCAACTACACACACTAACAGGCTACACGCCCAGCCATTTCCACAACACTAATGCACCCATTCACAACACCACTCTGCAACCGCACCACAGATGCCAATATCCAACCACAATTTACCTATACCCTCTACCTAACACTTACACTACCCGCCCCGGGTACTCGTGAAAGGGGTCCACTCTTCCCCCATCCACACCTTCGCACCATGCACACCACTCCGTACCACTTACTCCAACTCTCTCCACACACCTGTACTTGCACACCTGTGCTCTCACACCTGGTGCCACCTGCACCCTTCTCTCCCCAAGCGCATTCGCGCTGATCCACACACTCACTACTCACACACTGCTCCACACACCTGTCCAGTTGCACACCTGTGCAATCACACCTGTTCAATTCTCACACACACAGCATCATCTCATCTAACTACTCCCCTCTGAAACTTGCGCTTCCCAGTCGTCCCTTTTAACTATTGCGCTCCCACGTCATTATCATCCACACTAATCTACCTGCGTCCCCACTACAGGTATCAGTCACTAACTAAACTTAACGTTACCTAATGTCATCTCTCTAGATCCCTACACACAATATAACCTAACCCACCCGGGCTAGTTTTCACTGCCATACACCCCATAAGCTATTGCTCCTTTGCCCCCCCTCCATGGGAAGGGTGGCAGGGATGCCACCCTCACCCACTGGGCCCATCGCTCACTACCAATTTTGCACATCAAATTTCAACAAATCAAAAATTTGCCAATCACTACCCATCATCTGCCAATCACTACTGCCAATCCTTTGCCAATCACCAAATTTTGTTTTTCTAATTTCGGGGCCAAAACACTAACCTCATCACCCAGTCTACTCACTACTGCCTCTCGGTGCGCCAATTCCTGTCCAAAGCCCGGCTTCGTAAAGCCAAGCCATGGATGCTGGTTGTTCTGTGCCAGCGGCTGGGTGCATCCCGCATTCGGTGCAGGGAAGGAGGTTTACCCGGGCCGAGATCCCACGCACCATCTCGGCACGGAGCCATCTCATGGCTCGATCTCGACCTGCCGGAATACCTCAACAGAAAGTGGTCGTCATGACGACCCTTCCTATCCAGCCGCCCGCTCCGCCTATTGGAGCACAGACGCGGCCGTTCAAAGCGAGGCCCAGCGTGGTTCGCGCACGGCGGTCCTTTCGAACCCGCCGTGGCTCGGATCCCCGCTGGTTCTCGCGGCACGCGAAGCCCGGCACGCACCGAGGGCCCGCTTCGGCTAAAAGTCGACCTAACCTTTAACCCGGTCACCGTCGATGCTTCACCTGGATGCTTACATGCATACGCTACCCCTTTCTTGCTCATACATGCAGCTGTTCCCATTCTCCTTGTACCGTTCCTTACACACCCAGGTACACCCATTCCACTCACAGCCTTGGTCACACACCTGACCACCGAACACTTTGGCACACATTCGTTGGTAGCACACCTCACTAACACACCTCTTCGCGCCCCCTCCTCTGTCACCTCCTCTGTGACAATCACAGGTGTGCCCTCATTCGCACACCCAACCACGTGCCTCACCACCAACTCCAGCGTGCATTCCCACTCACGCTCTACCATTCCAGGTGTGCATCCTTCCATCCCAGGTGTACATCCTCGCTCACCTGTCACAACCAACTCACTCTCCTTGTCACTCTCACTACTCTCACCTCCACTCGTGACAACGCACTCACCCTTACTCTTGACAGCACACTCTTTCCCCATGCACCTGTCCGTCACACACCTTTCTCGCGCACACTCTCCCGTTACACCCTCTGTAACACTCACCACAGGTGGACACTCTTCCTTACTTCTGACAGCGCACTCTTTCCTCATGCACCTGTCCGTCACACACCTTTCTCGCGCACACTCTCCCGTTACACCCTCTGTAACACTCACCACAGGTGGACACTCTTCCTTACTTCTGACAGCGCACTCTTTCCTCATGCACCTGTCCGTCACACACCTTTCTCGCGCACACTCTCCCGTTACACCCTCTGTAACACTCACCACAGGTGGACACTCTTCCTTACTTCTGACAGCGCACTCTTTCCTCATGCACCTGTCCGTCACACACCTTTCTCGCGCACACTCTTGCGCACACTCTCCCGTCACACCCTCTGTAACACTCACCACACCGCGCTTCCACGTGCTCCCTCGCACACGCGCTACGACCGACTCACTCTCGCCAGCACACTCACTCCTTGGCACGCACTTTTTCCTCACACACCCCAGAGTCGGACTTTCTTGCACACCTCCATTTTCGCACACCAGACCTGTCGCACACTTCACCAACGGCCTCTCACGAACACCCGGGTCTATCTCGACCCCCAAGCCTCTTAAATCACCTGGCGCATCATACGCACGACCATATTGGTCACCACTTACACCGGGTCCTCTTCCTCTTCGCTTCTACTCCATCACCTGCGAATCCCTCATCCGGTTAATGAGCACATCACGATCCAAACACAGACTTTGGACCAATTCTTTTATCTCCTCTTTTATCTCTTTGTTATCCCCTCTCCGTCGCTTCTTAATTTCGCTCACCCCTTCTTCCACTTCTTCTAATTTGTGCCTCACCTCTTTTATTCCCCGGTACGTCTCCTCAAGCTCATCCTCTAAGGCTACCTTGACCGTTTCCAGGTGCGTCCTCACCTGCCGGTCCTTCGTCTCCATTACCTCTATCACCTCGTCCAACCTCGTTGTCAGTCCCTCACGTACCATCTGACATTCCCTCTTCGTCGCTACCAAGTCATCTTTTAGTTCTTTCTGTGTCGCTTTTAAACCTCCTAATACCGCAGTGTTCCTTTGAACCTGCTCCACTAACTCCGTCTGTCCCACCGTCAGCTGCTCCACCTCCTGCGTCAGGTCCTCTATGCCCCCTTGTAACTTTACAGTCCCCTTTCTCACCTCCTTCTCCATGTGCTCCTTACAGTGCCTCACCTCCTCGCGCACTCCTCCGACCTCCTCACTCACTCCTCTTCTGATCTCCTCTGCCATCACTTGCATCTCCTGCCCAGATGCCACCCTCATCTGCTCCATTTCCTCCCTGTGAGCATCCAGTTTGGTTTCTACCCCCATTCTGACCCCCTCTATCTGCCGCTCCATTTGTTTAACTTCCTTTTCCGCTTGGTCCCTCATGTCCCTCAATTTGCCTTCCATCCTGTTTTCTAACCCCTCTAACCCCTTTTTCACTCCCTCTATCTGATTCTCCTGGGCAGCCATTCTATTTTCTACTCCCTCTAACCCCTTTTGCATCCCTTCCATTTGATTCTCTTGAGCGGCCATTCTGTTTTCTACCCCCGTTAACCCATTTCTCACCTCTTTTATCCCATTGTCTAACCCCTCAAAATTTTTGTCTACCTTCTCACCAGTACCCCTCGCTTCGTCCCTCATTACCCCCATCTCGTTTTTCAAACCTCTAATTTGGTCTCCCAATTGCTCACTATTCTTTTCCATAAGGGCCGTCATTTGTAAAAAAAACAAGTTCAAATCCACCGGGGGCGCTGCCACGGTCGCCGGCGCGGTGACCAGCGAGGCGCCATTTTGCGCGCTTGCTACCCTCGCTGTTTCGCTCTCCTCACGTGTCTCAATTTGGTCCTGGACCGACCCTGCTTCACTCTCCCCTACCGGACCCCAGCCGTCTTGATCCGCCATAGCGCGACTTTCAAAATTCGAGTTTCGTAAAACAAATTCGAAATTTCGCCGTTATACTTTCGTCGAGCGCAGTACCCGCGCTCCGGATCAATTCTACTTCCCAACGTTTGGGCCTAAAAAAATTTAGTCCCGGGTCCGAATCTCACTCCTCGACACCAATTGTTACAGACGTGGTTAGATGTTATAGACCGAGCGGTGGTATGACCACGTCTGCACAAATTACCCGATTGTACTCGAACTTTGACGAAGCCGCGCTACGCTGGCTCAATAAGGAAAAGAAGACACCCGGCTGGATTATAATGACGCACGACACCAATGTTTCGATTCTCAATTATATTCGTACGGAAAGGTTAGATTACAGGGACGAGATGTACATCATAGAAAGACAGGCACTTAGACACACTCTTATATTAACCCCGGACAGACGACAGATAAACGGGACAACGGCTGACTCACACGGGGATTGATGGCAAGGAAAGGCAGGTAGCGATGGCTCAAGGTGCACTCTTGGCTCAAGGCAGAATCAACACGGTTCGGTCCAGAGATGCGGGGAGGTATCAGCGCTCGGAAGGTGACGTCGTTTCTCTTTCCAAGCTGAGGCGCATCTCTCTCAGCGATCGCAGGTAACGTTCTTTCTCCAGCTCGGGGCGCATCTGTCTCAGCGCTCGCAGGTAACGTTCTTTCTCCAGCTCGGGGCGCATCTGTCTCAGCGCTCGCAGGTAACGTTCTTTCTCCAGCTCGGGGCGCATCTGTCTCAGCGCTCGCAGGTAACGTTCTTTCTCCAGCTCGGGGCGCATCTGACGTCACGTCCGGTAAGTCCCACGTATATCCGGCGGGGAGTGACACGCCCTCGGCTCGTTAGCTCCGCCCCAGATGGAATCGGTCCGCCCTTCTGATTGGGTGCGGGGGGGTTACCAGGCTCCGCCCTTGACGAGGAGCTGACGGGGAGCCCCTCCGTGGTAACCCCGTGGAGCGCGTGGTCATTGGCGGCTCACCGAGCCGATGTGAGGACGCACACTCCCCCTCGCCGCTGTTGCGCCGCCCCCATCTCCTCTGTTGTTGTAGTTATAGTTGTTTGGGGAAGAAGATGGAAGGTATGGGAAAGGTCCTAAACTCACTACTGATGCCATATAATCACATTCTGGTGCAACGAAGAGTCAGAATTAATGGAAACGAGTCCTTAACTGACATAGACTAAGAATAACTAGGAAGACGTCCTATAGTTGTCTACGTGTGATGCGGTGGGACCTGGGCACGACATTTAATGGGGGAAAAAGGGGAAGGTCGGTTCTACAGAGTGTTATTTACATGCAATGGGACTAGGGAATGGGGGATTGGGGAAAGTTGGGGAGTATTGGAGAAATAGGGGAATATTTACAAGCGGATATGGAGGCCAAATTCCATATTCGCAACAATATATATATATATATTGTTACGGATCTCTACGTCGGCCCCTTTTCCCCTTAAGAAGGGGGGCATTAATCCCCTTGTGTGCGACTGACCGACGTGAGTCCTGAAGTAGCCCAGCTCCCTCCTGGGGAGGCAGGTGAGCAACCTCGTTCGAGGCCGTGGACAAGATGTTATTTGCCGAGCGGATGGCAGCCCGCGGCTCGAACCATAAACAGAACTAGACCCGATTATTGAACGTTGGCCAAATCGTGCCACAGGTATTCAATTGCGAAAAGACAAGGACAAAACGGATGTAAAGGAAAGAAGGCAGAGTAAGGAGGAACAGGAATTTATGACTAACTATTATGTACACAATCAAAAGTAACCAAGGAGAAGGAAAGATACGAAAATAAAGACAGAAGGATGGAAGGATCAGAAGGACACAGAGCAATTCTAGCTTACCTATTCAGTCTTACTTAACCCCCAGGACAACATAAAAGACGGACGACAATCAGACTTACACGGGGGGATGATGATAGGGATGAATGGCACGAATGGCTGGAAGGGGAAGAAGGTTCCGTTGGAGCTTGCTCCCGCACGGGACGTCGGGCTCGACCTCGACGGCCACCGATCCCACAGCAATCGGTTCCCGCATAGCAGCGGGTCGAAGCTGCGTGTCACAGGGGGGCTGAACTACGGAGGTCTCACTTACGGTGGTCCCAAAGCTGTGGTTTGTTCACTCAATGCTGCTGCTCCTCCTCCACTGAACTCAACAACAATTTCGCTGCTCCTCCTCCACTGGGCTCAACTCCACTCTCGGTGGACTGCTCCACTCTCAGCTCCTCCTCCACTGAACTCGACTCGCTCCCGGTGGACTGCTGTGCTGAACTCAACAACAACTCTCGGTGGACTTCCAACTCTCTGACGCATCTCCGGTGGGGGCATCGCGTGACGGGTTATATAGACCACACCCTCGAATCTTCGCGAACCTCCCCGATCGTCCTTTCTCCGCCCTCTCAAGCCAAACCCCTCGTGCTTGGTTGGTTGATCGGGGCTGGCTCACTCCTCCTTCCGATGACGAGGGGCGGAGACACGCCTTTCTTCTCCGGACCGACCGCGTGCTCAATGGAGGGCGAATGCAGTTGGCAATGCGGTTGGAAATGGAGGCTTTGGGGGAATTGAAAGGGGATCTATCTTATTTCAATTCGGTGCAATGCAGAGTCAACTAATGGGAAACACAGCCTTAAACTAATACACATAATAAGGAAATAACTATTTAGAAGGGTATATGGTGGCCTACGTGCATGTATATGGACTAACTAAGATGACGACCTTTGACCTTTACACTACGGAGGTATTTACAAGGAATCATTACATTTACACAGGGTGATATTTACAACAATTACACAGGATTCTCAAATCCGCAACACTGCACCCTCATTCTCTAGGCACGTCCCGGGCCTCTAAAACTTTACTTTGTGTGGCACGTAGGTGTAGTTCCCTCTACAATTAACCTGACCCTGAGTGTGACAGTTTTAAAACACAAATAAGTGTGTCCCTCTGCTGCATTGCACCCTACCTAACAGATTCACGCCCACAGGATAACCGAATTGCGGAATGGTTCTCAAACTAAACATGTACGGTGGGGAGCATTATTTACAAGTGACGCTGATTGTATTTACAAAACGCAACCCAGGACCTGCGATTGTTATTTTGGGGGGGGGGGGGGGGTGAGGGAGGGGGGAGACAGCCTGCGCTGCATCGACGCACCAACAAAGAGCACCATAAAGCCCCATACAGCACCAGTCAGTGCACAGTCACCACAGTTCAAAAAAAATAAACAAACCCCTGCTGGTGGTCTTTCTCTTCGGCTCCCTCTGCTGGCCATTGTTTTTCCTGATGTTGTCTTTCTTCATTTTCTTGGTTGCGGCCTATTTGGTGGAAATAAAAGTGCACAAACGTGTCCATTTTTTATTTATGGCCCACAGTGGCCGACTATGAGTGGTTAACCTGTGGGCTTGGTGCCACCTCACCGGGTCCGCAAGCAAGATCTTGGGCCATCGTGGCCGGTTCCAGCAGAGGGGCCATGCCCCAACCCGTGGGGTCCATGAGTGGTGCTCAGCCACAGACATGTGGTCCATAAGTGGTGCATCGATACAGGCAGCTGGTTGCGGGGGTTCGGGCACACAATGGCGGACTCCCGCACGCTCCCCTCAGTGCCCAAAGAGCACGATCCATGGGTTGAGGAAGGAAGACAGAGACGACAGGTTAGCGAGGGGTAAGGTCACAAGGGTACACATCAATAAAGGCAATGCAAGGTGAGGTGCGCCTGGAGACCGAGCGGAGAAAAGCTCGTCCCTATCGTACGTCACCCCACCCGTCACCTGTTCTACCCTTGCCCCTTAACCCCGTATGTACAAAAATCTACACATTTACAAATCCGTCACTATGTCTCGTCCTCCCTATATTTCCCCTCTACCAAATTCATCACAATCCCATTAATCCAAAATTTGCCATCCCCAATTCATCATCAATCCTCATAAGGAGGGAGAGATGGAACAACAACACAATGTCACACCCATGTCATGATGCGTCTCACAATCCAAACATTTGCACAAAAATAATAAAAACATGGCATGGTGTGGAGTTTTGTCACCTCAGGTGAGTGGATGTAGATGGTGCAAGGAGATTTCAATCCTAACTATCCTCTAAATGACTTTAATACACTTTACTCTACCCGGGGTCTTTCCCTGCCAATCCATTGGCCATCTTACCCGATGCGGTTTTAAGAACCAAATTCCCATTGACCAAACTGTGGTGCTTCCTCAATTTGGGGTCTCACTCCCCCGGTTCAACTCCCTGTGCCTTTGCACAATTTCAGGACTGGGTCGTGTGGCTCTCCCAGCAGGTCTACCCACCTGCACACCTCCACCACTGCAGTTGCCTCCGAGCTTACCTTGCTCCTTACCTAACCTATCTAACTGGCGAAGGCCTTCTCTGACACTTACCCCCCTCGGTGCACTCTCTGGCACTGGGCTACCCGGGTCCGTCCTTTGGATCCTCGGGCCCCATCCACAACTCTAACGGCTCCCAGAGCCCACCTGCGGCCTCACCTGGCCGACATCCTGACAGTGGCGGAGTGCCCATTTAACTACACACACTAACAGGCCACACGCCCAGCCATTTCCACATCACTAATGCACCCATCCAAACACCATTCTTCCACCACGCACCACAGATGCCAATATCCAACCACAATTTACCTACTCCCTCTACCTAACTCTTACACTACCCTCCCCGGGTATTCGTGATAGGGGTCCACTTTTCCCCCATTCACACCTTCGCACCATCCACTCCACTCCACAGTTTCCACCATACTCCCTCCACACCATCCATTCCATCCTCCATATATTCCATACTCCATGTATTCCACACAACCATTCTCCATACACCTGTATTTGCACACCTGTGCCATCACACCTGGTGCCACCTGCACCCTCCTTCCTCCAGGACCATTTGCTCAACACAACACTCAATCACTATTACTCACTCATACACTGCTCCATACACTTTCGATTCTCAAACACACGGCATCATCTGATCTACCTGGTGCCCTTCTAACTTGGTGCTCCCCATCTTCCCTTTAAACTAAGCACATCCCACATCATTAACAACCATTTTAACCTCTCTTTGTCCCCGACTACCTGTCCAATGTCGCTACTTATCTCTACCGTTACCTATGGTCATCTATAGGTCCCTATACATTATCCTAACCCTCCCGGGCTAGTTTTCACTGCTAAACCCCATAAACCTATAGCTCATGTGCCCCGTGTGAGGGATGGTGGATTTGCCATCCCACCACATCGGGCATCTTCCACGATAAATTTTGCTCATCAAATTCCAGCCAATCAAAAATTTTCCAATCACAAATTCCCTATCCCTACCACCAAATGTCCTTTCACTGGGGCCTCGGTGCGTCTTTACCTCATCAAAACTCGGCTGCGCAAAGCCGAGCAATGAATGCGGGTGGTTTGTTGCCGGCGGTTGGGTCCGTCCGGCATTCGGTGCGGGGAAGGAGGTTTACTCGGGCCGAGATTCCACGCATCATCTCGGCACGGAACCGCCCGATGCCCCAATCTCGGCCGGCCGGAACGCCGCGACCACAAGGGGTCGCCGCGCCGACCCTTCCCCCCTGTCCTCGAACCGGGCCGTCCGCTCCGCTTAGCGGAGCACGGACGTGACCGTGCAGAGCGAGGCCCGGCGTGGATCGCGTACGGCGGTTCCTTCGAAACAGCCGTGGTTACGAACCCCGCTGGTTCCCGCTGCACTCAAAGCCCGGCACGAACCGAGGGCTCGCTTCGGCTAAAAGTCGATCTAACCACTATCCCGTTTAGCATCGATGCTTCACTTGCATGCTCACACCCCACGTTCCGTTCCTTGCTCACACATCCAGCTGTCTCCATACTCTCCGTCATTGCACCTTCTCTTACACACCCCCCAGGTACACTCATAGACTTCGTCACACACCTGACCACCGCACACCTTGGCACACACTCGTCGTTCGTACACCTCACCAACACACCTCTTCGCGCCCACTCCTCGGTCATGTCCTCTGTGACAACCACGGGTGTGCACTCACCTGCACACCCAATCACGTGCTTCACTACCAATTCAAGTGTGCATTCCCTCACGTGCTCGACCATTCCAGGTGTGCATCCTTCCTCACCTGCCACAACCAACTCATGCTCCGTGTCACTCTCACTACTCTCACCACCACACTCGGTCGCGCATTCACCCTTCCTCTCGACAGCTCACTCTGTAATCATGCACTCCTCTGTTACACACCTTTCTCGCATATCCTCTTGCGCACACTCCCGTTACATCCTTCGTAACACTCACCACAGATGTGCACTCTTCCGTTACATCCCCTGGAACACTCCCCATCACGCGCTTCCATGTGCCCCCCCGCACCTGCGCCACGACCAACTCACTCTCGACAGCACACTCACTCCTCGGCGCGCAGTGTTTCCTCACACACCCCATAGTCGGACCTCCTTGCACACCTCCTTTATCCATACACTCCGGACCAGTCATACACCTCACCATTGGTCCCTCACGAGCACCCGGGTCTAAACCAACACCCAAGCCGACTGAATCTCCCCTCACACCATATACATTTCCGAGTATATCGCCACTCACCTCGGCACCTCGTCTTCGCTCCTCTTCCGCCACCTGCAAACTCTGTATTTGGTTAGTAAGCACATCATCATGATTTGAGCACAGACCTTGTACATATTCCATCACCTCCTCCTTTATCTCTCTCTTAGTTTCCCTCAGTCTCTTCTGAATTTCACTTACCCCCTCTTCCACATCCTCTAATTTTTGCTTCACCTCTTTCATTTCCCGGTGCGCCCCCTCAATTTCGTCCTCTAAGGCCACCTTGATCGTTTCTATGTGCGTCCTCACCTCCTGTTCTTTCGTCTCCATTGCCTCTGTCACCTCTTCCAACCTCTTTGTCAATCCCTCATGTACCATCTGACATTCCCTCTTCGTCGCTACCAGTTCCTTTTTTATTTCTTTCTGCGTCGCCTTCAACCCCCCGATTATCGCAGTGTTCTTTTCCACTTGCTCCACTAATTCCTTCTGTCCCACCGTCAGCTGTTCCACTCCCCTCGTCAGATCCTCTATTCCCCCCTGTAACCTAGCCGTACTATTTCTCACCTCTTTCTCCATACGCTCCTCACCTCGCTTTACCTCCTCGCGTACCCCCGCGACCTCCTCGCCCACACCTCGTCTGATCTCCTCCCCCATTTCTCCCATCTCTTTGGTAGATGCTGCCCTCATCTGTTCCAAATCATTCCTCTGGGCATCCAATTTGGTTTCTAACCCGATTTTCACCTCTTCCATCTGATCTCCCATTTGTTTAATTTCCCGGGCGGATTGCTCCCCTATTTCCCTCAATTTGCCTTCCATCGTGTTTTCTAACCCCCCTAACCCATTCTTCACCCCCTCCGTCTGGTTCTCCTGGGCAGCCATTCTATTTTCCAACCCCGTTAACCCCTCCTTCATTTCCCAAATTTGATTACCCATGTCCTCTAGTTGGCCCCCCAATTTACCTTCGAGCCCCCCGATTTGGCTTCCCATATCATTTCTCAATTCCCCGATTTGGTTTTCTAATCCCCCAAATTTATTGTCTAATCCCCCAAATTTATTGTGTAAACCCTCAAATTTATTGTCGAAACCCTCCAATTTGCTGTCTAACTTCCCAATTTGGGCACTAGTACCCCTTGCTTCGTCCCTCATTCCCACCAGTTGGTTTCCCATTCCTACAATTTGGTTTCCCAAGTCATTCCTCAGGTCTTCACTCGTCTGGACCATGAGGGTCCTCATTTGTATCATAAAGAGGTCCAAATTCACCGGTGCTGCGGGCGCGGCTGCCCCAACCACGTGCGAGCCGCCATTTTGTGCGCCTGAAACCTCGTGCGTGAGAGCGCCATCTCGTGTGCCTGAAACCTCTGCAACCACATCCTCACTGCTCTCCTCCTCCATCATTACTCCCACCTCCTCCCTGGGGTCCTGGGTTGATTCTAACCCCTCTAATTCTCCCACTGGCACCCAATCGCCTTGACTAACCATGGCACGAATTTAAAATTTCATGGTTATAAAATAAAATCTTGGGCCACTCGTAATTTTGAGTGCGTTAAGCGCACTTCAGGTCCGAATCTCGCTCCTGACACCAATTGTTACGGAAACGGAGTACGGCACTCCCCTTAGGGGGGGGTGGGGGGGGGGGTTAGTCCCCCTTCTATCTTCACTGGCCGTCTCCACTCCTGAAGTTGCGCAGCTCCCTCCGGAGAGGCAGGTGAGCAACCTCGTTCGCGACCGCGGACAAGATGTTATTTGCCGAGCGGATGGCAGCCCGCGGCTCGAACCATTAACAGAACTAGACCCGATTCTTGAACGTTGGCCAAATCGTGCCACAGGTATTCAATTGGGAAAAGACAAGGACGAAACGGATGTAAAGGAAAGAAGGCAGAGTAAGGAGGAACAGGAATTTATTACTAACTATTATGTACACAATCAAAAGTAACCAAGGAGAAGGAAAGATACGAAAATAAAGACAGAAGGATGGAAGGACCAGAAGGACACAGAGCAATTCTAGCTTACCTATTCAGACTTACTTAACCCCCAGGACAACATAAAAGACGGACGACAATCAGACTTACACTGATTGTCGGGGGATGATGATAGGGATGAATGGCACGAATGGCTGGAAGGGGAAGAAGGTTCCGTTGGAGCTTGCTCCCGCACGGGACATCGGGCTCGACCTCGACGGCCACCGATCCCACAGCAATCGGTTCCTGCGTAGCAGCGGGTCGAAGCTGCGTGTCACACGGGGGCTGGACTACGGAGGTCTCACTTGCGGTGGTCCCAAAGCTGCGGTTTGTTCACTCAACGCTGCTGCTCCTCCTCCACTGAACTCAACAACAACTTCGCTGCTCCTCCTCCACTGGGCTCAACTCCACTCTCCGTGGACTGCTCCACTCTCAACTCCTCCTCCACTGAACTCGACTCGGTCCCGGTGGACTGCTGTGCTGAACTCAACAACAACTCTCGGTGGACTTCCAACTCTCTGACGCATCTCCGGTGGGGGCGTCGCGTGACGGGTTATATAGGCCACACCCTCGAATCTTCGCGAACCTCCCCGATCGTTCTTTCTCCGCCCTCTCAAGCCAAACCCCTCGTGCTTGGTTGGTTGATCGGGTCTGGCTCACTCCTCCTTCCGATGACGAGGGGCGGAGACACGCCTTTCTTCTCCGGACCGACCGCGTGCTCAATGGAGGGCGAATGCAGTTGGCAATGCGGTTGGAAATGGAGGCTTTGGGGGAATTGAAAGGGGATCTATCTTATTTCAATTCGGTGCAATGCAGAGTCAACTAATGGGAAATACAGCCTTAAACTAATACACATAATAAGGAAATAACTATTTCGAAGGGTATATGGTGGCCTACGTGCATGTATATGGACTAATTAAGAGGACGACCTTTGACCTTTACACTACAGAGGTATTTACAAGGAATCATTACATTTACACAGGGTGATATTTACAACAATTACACAGGATTCTCAAATCCGCAACAATATATATATAGTTGTTGGTGGTGTAATGTTTAGAGCGTCCGCTCCGAGTCTGGGACATCGGTGGTTCAAACCCCGACCCTGTCTTACCAAAGACTTTAAAAAAGGTACGTGTTGCTTATTTGCTTGATGCTCAGCATTTAAAAAGGATCGAGAATGGCCCAATGATGCTGGGAAGGCAATAGCAAACCACCTAGCATAACCCTTGCCAGGAAACTGCTTCGGCAGCACCAACGATCTGGAAAGAGTACGGTACATCAAAAAAATTTGCTTAAATAATTCCAGATGTGATTGAAACCCAGTGAACATAATCCTGTGTCATGTGACATTACCTGGTGCTCCTCATTCCATGCAGGTTCCTGATCACGAATCCCTCTTTGACTGGATGTTTTTGGATTTGGTTTTGAATCCTGCAAAAGCTGAGGGTGTGGGTCAGCTGCTCTTCCAGATGTGCAGGGGTGTGCAGCAGCATTTCCATTCGTGCACAGAACGGGTGAGAGTTGCGCAGAATGATGGGCACGTGACGTACTTTTACAAAATGTAATAATTGGCATGCCCTTGTTGCCATTTTAAACTGAAACCTCTGCATTTTCCTGCCGCGTTTGCTTGAATCCAAGGTGTTGCGGATAATGCTGTCAAAACTCGGTCCAGCCACGCAGTCTGGGCCCGAGCTTCCCTGGGCCTCGGTGTTTGAGGCTCTGCAGCAGATGTTGCACAGCATGGCGTGCTACACGACTCGGGAGAATTGTGTTGTTATCTGGGACATGCTGGTGGTGAGCATATCGGACAGACAAGCAGATATTGTGTAATGTGACTTCCGTGTTATTGATTGTCTCCCGTGTGCACTCGCATTCACAACCAAGATATTCTAGTTTTGTATTTTAATTAATTTTCTGAAATTTGTAGAATTTGTTTTTCACTTGGAAGTTGTGGGTTATGATGTATAAATAAAGGTGGAAAAGTCTGGTTTAATGTAATTTCATTCCAGGTTATAAGGTAACAATAGGTGAAAAATTTGAAAGCGGGATGTCGACTTTCTTTCGGCAATATATTGTTGCGGAAATGAGGATTGTGTTTTTTTATTGTGTGTATTATTATTATTGCTTTATTCTGAGCCCTCCTTGCTCCAGTGTGTATAAAGGTCAAAAGGGCGTCCCGGTAGTTAATTCCATAAAGCATACATTGAAGGACACTATAATATCCCTGTTCAGTAGTTTATATCCTTATTATGTGTTTTAGGGTAAGGCCTTGTCTTCCATTAAAATGACACTCCATTGCACCAAGTGAAATAAGATAGAGTCCCTTCATTCCTCATTCCCATTCCCAAAACCTCCATTTCCCCTTTCATCATGGCCAAGCCTCAATCTGCCAATTAGATCCCCTCCAAGTCTCCATTGCCAACTGCACTGGGCAGTTGGCCAGTTTGTTACAGCTGTGGGTTGTTTTCGCCCCAAAGCCGCCATTGAACATGTGCTCGGGTTGGGGAAGAAAGGCGTGCACGCCCGTCGTCATCAAGGGCGGAGCCAGAGGGTCGCGCGACCAACCAGGGCCGAGGTGAGCACACTGATGGGCGTGTCCGAAAAGCCGGCGGCTTAATCGCCGGAGGCACTATAAAGGCGCGCGCGCAAGAAGTTGCGAGGTCCATGACAAGAGCAGAGCTGAGTTGTGTGGTTTTGGGAAAGAGCTGGGTTGGTCGTCAGTGGTGGTCAGTGGTTGCGTTGAGTGGTCAGTGGTTGCATTGAGTTGTCGGTGGTGAGGAGTGATTGAACCAAGAGGAAGAGTTGGACCAATAGAGAGAGAAAGAGTGGTTGGACCAAGAAAGAGAGAGGAGAGAACCCATCACGCCAGACCCCCCACCAGCGCGTCGGCTCCACCAAGCAGCTCCGACCTGTGATCCCGCGCACACGACAGGATCGGTGGCATCAGCGGCCGTCGAGGTCCAGCCCGACGTCCCGTGCGGGATCAAGCTCCAGCCACACACCTCCTTCCAGCCAATCCTGCCTGCAATTTCCCCATTCGTGTACGTGAGTTTGTTCTGTTTGTTCTGTCCAGGGAATAAGTTAAGCTTGTATAGTTAAGCTAGTAATTTTCACTGTGTCACCTGCTTTTTCAATGGTCCCTATACATAACCGTGACTGCTCCTTTTCCTTGTGTGTGTAAATAATAAATAGCGTTACTCTTCTGTACGTCTTCTTCTTCCTCTTTACATTCGGTCGCTTTAGAGTTTTCCATATTGAATATCTGTGGCGCGATACGGCCAACGTTCGGGTGAATCGGGGAAACTGTTAGGGGCCTCCGCTCGGCAAACATAACATCTTTAACCGCGGACCGTAACAATATGTTATGTATATATATTGTTACGGAATTGGAGTACGGCACTCCCCTGAGCAAGGGGGGGGGGGGGGGGTTAACCCCTTGTCTTGTTAAGCTGGCCATCTCCATTCCTGGGGGTATGACGTCACTTCCGGCCGATGGTACGTAGGGTCGTAAGCCCAATTAGTCTTAATACCTAAGTATTACCACCGGCTGTCAGCGAGGAAATACTCCCGCCCATGCCGCAGCGTAATTAATGGATTGCGCCGAGCGAAGTGAACTGCGGCGCGAGCCGTTAGCAATGACTAAACCCGATTGCGAAGCGGTTCGGCCAAAATCGTGCCACAGGTATTCAATCAGGGAAAAGACAAAGACGATCGGACGAGAATGAAAACCAGATGAGTACGGAGGAACAGGTATTTATTACTAATTATACAAGACTAAAGAAAGAGGAGGAAACAAAAGTAATATACAGAGAAGACACAGCGCAATCCTTATACAAGCTTACTTATGGAACCCCAGACAGCACAAACTCACGTACACGAATGGGGAATTGCAGGCAGGAATTGAATGGAGGGAAGAGAAGAGCAGTCTGTCCACAGAACGGGCGACAAGGAGGTCCGAGGATCGCGGCACGACGTCGAGGTCCGTGTGCACGCACTTGTTCTTTGGAGGTTGGTTCCGGCAATTGCCGTCAGTGCTGGTTGGTATCGCGAGCACTCTCGGGCTCATCTGCGCGCGCTTCTCTGAAGCTCCCTCTCATGTCCCTGAAGAAGCTCTCTCATGCGTCTCTGAAGCTCTCTCCTCTCCCTTTCGTACCTCTGGCGGGTGGGGGGGGGGGGGGGGGGGCTCGCGCCAAGGGTTTTATAACCACCCCCGTGGAACTTTCTTGAACCTCCCAGATCTTTCTTACCACGCCCTCTCAGGCCATGCCCACTGAGCCTTGGTTGGTCGGCAAGGGCTGGCTGACTCCACCTTTGATGACGGGGGCTCCCTGGCTCCACCTTGTATGACAAGGTGGGGCCACGCCCTTCTTCTCCGATCCTGGCCTTGTGGGCGATGGAGGTTTGGAGCGAGCGCTAAGGCGGCTGCGGCTGGCAGAGGCGCTTTGGGGAAATCGAAAAGGGGAACTACCTTATTTGTTTGATGCAACGCAGATTCAACTATTGGGAACAGGTCCTTAACTGAAGCACATAATAATGATATAACTATGAAAAGGGCCTATGATTTGCTACGTGTTGCAATGTGGACTAACTAAGGTGCAATTATTTCAATTAACAGCCAATTAAGGGGAAATTTACACAGGGGTTTATTTATAAGGGAATTTACGACTAAATTTACATGTGAAGGTTCTAAAAACCGCAACTATATATATATATATATATATATATATATGTAATATGTTACATAACACCAGATTTTCTTAGTTTGTTGGCCCCTCCTGTATATAGTTGAACATTGCATGAACATCGTGTTCTATGAACTCTCTAGTTTGTGCAATATGTCATTGACATATCCTCAGGCACTTGTTTGGCATGTGTGGGAGGCCATGCTGGAGTCGCAAGACGTTGATAATCCGACATATCGTACATTTACTGAGGAACTGGAAAGAAGTCTGCAGCTGGTGCTGAAGCTCTCTCTGTGCAAAAGAGGCTTGTTGGTCACAAAACCAGAACAACTACAGCAGGTGATTATGACACTGATGGTCGAATAGTAAATTCGACTTTTGTGTACCTTTCGTGGATAATCTTTGTGTGGCAGAGTGTGACAGCAGTTGTAAAGGTGTAGGTCTGAGTGTGGTGTGTAGGCCATCTGGTCCATTAGCAGGTTATCAGGTTTTACGTAGTGAATACCTGCAGTTTTTTTCAGAAGTGATGGTAAAGGTAAATTAATATATCGAGCAAGCATGTGCTCCAAGAAGACTATCAACTGTTCCTTCATTGTAAGTGGAATGTTTAATGAGATCTGTGCAGCGGGTTTGATCATGTGATGCACTATGTTTGTCTGACTGACAGATGTGCCTGCTGTTGGTACAAGATAACAAACTGCCCGAGACCTGCCAAGTCAATGTGCTGCAGATCGTTGCTGCTCTCCTGCTGGGAGATGCATCGGGCCTGCGGTTGGAACTATCCACGGAGATGGTGAAGGCGGTAAGAGTTTGAGCGTGGTTAAATTTCGATACATGTTAGCATTTGTAAATTGCTCTCAGTTCGTGTGTGCTGTGCGTTCTGGTTGTGTGTGCTGTGCATTCTCGTCGTGTGCTGTGCCCTCTGGTCGTGTGCTGTGCCACCTGGTCGTCTGCTGTGCCATCTGGTCGTGTGCTGTGCTCTCTGGTCATGTGCTGTGCTCTCTGGTCATGTGCTGTGCTCTCTGGTTGTGTGCTGTGCTCTCTGGTCATGTGCTGTGCTCTCTGGTCGTGTGCTGTGCTCTCTGGTCGTGTGCTGTGTTCCCTGGCCGTGTGCTGTGCGCCCTGGTCATGTGCTGTGCACCCTGGTCATGTGCTGTGCGCCCTGATCGTGTGCTGTGCGCCCTGATCGTGTGCTGTGCGCCCTGATCGTGTGCTGTGCGCCCTGATCGTGTGTGCTGTGCGCCCTGATCGTGTGTGCTGTGCGCCCTGGTCGTGTGTGCTGTGCGCTCTGGTCGGTTGCTGTGCCTCTGGTCATGTGCTGTGCGCTCTGGTCGTGTGCTGTGCATCCTGGTCGTGCGCTGTGCATCCTGGTCATGTGCTGTGCGTCCTGGTCGTGTGCTGTGCACTCTGATCTGGTGCTGTGACCTCTGGTCGTGTGCTGTGCGCCCTGCTCATGCGCTGTGCGTCCTGGTCGTGCGCTGTGCGTCCTGGTCGTGCGCTGTGCATCTTGGTCATGCGCTGTGCATCCTGGTCGTGCACTGTGCGTCCTGGTCATGCGCTGTGCGTCCTGCTCATGCGCTGTGCGTCCTGGTCGTGCGCTGTGCACCCTGGTCGTGCGCTGTGCATCCTGGTCATGTGCTGTGCGTCCTGGTCGTGTGCTGTGCACTCTGATCTGGTGCTGTGACCTCTGGTCGTGTGCTGTGCCCTCTGGTCATGTGCTGTGCCCTTCGATCGTGTGATGTGAGCCCTGATCGTGCGTTGTTCTCTTTGAACATGCGCTGTGCCCTCTGATCGTGCGCTGTGCTATCTAACCGTGTGCTGTGCTCTCTGAGCATGCGCTGTGCCCTCTGAGCATGTGCTGTGCCCTCTCATCGTGTGCTATGCCCTCTGATAGTGTGCTGTGCCCTCTGATAGTGCACTGTGCCCTCTGATAATGCGCTGTGCCCTCTGATAGTGCGCTGTGCCCTCTGATAGTGTGCTGTGCCCTCTGATAGTGTGCTGTGCCCTCTGATAGTGTGCTGTGCCCTGTCAGTGTGCTGTGCCCTCTGATAGTGTGCTGTGCCTTCTGTTAGTGCGCTGTACCCTCTAATAGTGCGCTGTGCCCTCTGATAGTGCGCTATGCCATCTGATAGTGTGCTGTGCCCTCTGATAGTGTGCTGTGCCCTCTGAGAATGCGCTGTGCCCTCTGAGAATGTGCTGTGCCCTCTGGTCGTGTGCTGTGCCTTCTTGGCATGCGCTGTGCCCTCTGGTCATGCGCTGTGCCCTCTGGTCGTGCGCTGTGCCCTCTGGTCGTGCGCCGTGCCCTCTGGTTGTGCGCTGTGCCCTCTGGTCGTGTGCTGTGCCTTCTTTGAGTGCGCTGTGCCCTCTGGTCGTGCGCTGTGCCCTCTGATAGTGTGCTGTGCCCTCTGATAGTGTGCTGTGCCCTGTCATAGTGTGCTGTGCCCTCTGATAGTGTGCTGTGCCTTCTGTTAGTGCGCTGTGCCCTCTAATAGTGTGCCGTGCCCTCTGATAGTGCGCTATGCCATCTGATAGTGTGCTGTGCCCTCTGATAGTGTGCTGTGCCCTCTGAGAATGCGCTGTGCCCTCTGAGAATGCGTTGTGCCCTCTGGTCGTGTGCTGTGCCTTCTTGGCGTGCGCTGTGCCCTCTGGTCATGCGCTGTGCCCTCTGGTCATGCGCTGTGCCCTCTGGTCGTGCGCTGTGCCCTCCTCTGGTCGTGCGCTGTGCCCTCTGGTCGTGCGCTGTGCCCTCTGGTCGTGCGCTGTGCCCTCTGGTCGTGCGCTGTGCCCTCTGGTCGTGCGTTGTGCCCTCTGATCATGTGCTGCGTGTTCAGGTGTTTGAGAGTCCCTGCACACTGGATGCGCTCTTGAACTTCTCTCAGGAGCTGTTCCCCTGGGCTTCATATCAAGAGGTAATATTTTGTACTCTGCAATCAGTGTAAATGAGTGTGTTACTTACATTAAAATGATTCGGATTATTGATTAATAATATCGGCGACTGTCCTCGAAGAAAGCTCTTGCAGCCACAAATTTCCACAAATTTTCGTCGAACTCACTCGTGATTCATTGATGTATTTTGTGTGCACGATGGTGTTGGTGGGGTTTGGATGTGTTAAAATGAGGATTAAAAATCTATTGAGAAAAGGAAAAAAGGAGATGAGAGGAAATGAAAAACATTTGGGAGGAGGCAGAAGAAAGTGACGAGGCACGGAGGAAGCAAATTGAGGAGGGGGTTGCCGACGGGGTTTGCTTCCTGGAGGGTCTGAGGAGGAGTGGTATTTAAAAAAATGAACAGGGTGCATCGACCAACCTGTCATTGATGTGAGAGCAACAAACAGGCCTGGTGATTCGGCTTAATGCAGGATGTGCCAATGGTGTTGAGAGTTTCAGATTGCACAAAATCAATTTATTAATCAAGGAGTCAATTTATTTATTTAATGCTAGCCACCTGGTCATGGACGCCAACTTCGATACGTGATTTGCCTAAGAAAGATAAATAGCTGATGGTGAGGCCCAAAAGTTTGACTGACTGAACTTCTTTAAGAGGATTGTTAAGGAAGTTGATAGGAGGGTTTGCCAGATCGATTGTCCTTTTGGAGAGACGGAGACAGAGTGAGAGTGTGAGATTTTTCAGGATTGAAAGACATGTTTTGCACCTCGGGTTCACGATCTCTGAGTGAATAGACGACAAAGCTTGGAAGTTTGCATGCAAGCGTTTAATACCAAAATGGCGACTGCAGAGGAACGCCGAGTCACGTCATCCACCCGCTAGACCCCCCGTACAAAGCACGGCATCACTTCTGCTTCATCACCAGCCCAATTCAGTACAGATTTGGATAGCGGTGGAGTGCAAGTGGAGCGCAATTGCCGGCTCAACATATGTGTGGAATTGCTTTTTAACAAACTTGCTTTCCTCGGTTTTATCGAACTATCTTTTCTGTTGGTGTTTTGGATTCGCCGGTAATTCCACAAGGTGTGCTCTGCATTTCCACCTTGCCTATACCTTTTATGTGCAATTAAATTGATCCTTGCTCCTCCGCAGATGTTTCTCCCATACTTGCTGCCACGTATCCAGCAAGGCCTCTTGGCTGGACAGGCAGATTCCTCCAGGGTGACCCTGATCTTCCTCGCCGAGCTCATCCTGAACAAGGTCACATCCGTCATCAGTGGCTCTTCCGAGTTCCAGACATATCCCTTGACCTTCCAAAACCTGCCAACCAGGTACAGCAACCCGTGAATATCGCACAAACTCCAGGGTGGTGGGTCTACCTGGCGTCATCACTCATCGTAACTGTTTTTTTTTGGTGGATTCCCTATCAAGGCTCGTGAAAGAGCTAACATCAATCACAAAAAAGGACAAACGGACACACAAAACATACTGTTACGGACGCGGTTAGGATGTTATTTACCGAGCGGTGGTATTGCCGCGACCTAACAGTTCCCCCGATTCTTCCCCAACTCACCCGATTCCACCCAAACGTTGACCAAATCGCGCTATGCTAAATCAATGATGGAAAGGACACAACGACTGGGATAGATGAAACGACGCAAGGGGTACAGTTCTCAAGACCTCCGGAGGAGGATATAATTACAGTGGTGGAGAAAAGGGGTAGATTACAAGGTAGTGAGGTAAAGACACAGAAGAGATAGGCACTTAATTACAGTCTTATCTTATCCCAGACAGACCACAGACAAACGGAACAAGGCTGACTTACACAGGGATTGATGGCAGGGAAGGACAGGTAGTTCGATAGCACAAGGTGCACCTTGGCTCGGGGACAGGATCAAGCACGGTCCAAGAGATGCAGGGAGGCCTCACAGCGCTCGGAGGGTACGTCTTGCTTGCTCCAAGCTCAGCGCGCATCTGACGTCACCTCCCTCTTCCTGCGCATGCTCAGCGGGGAGTCACACGCCCTCGGCTGGTTGGCTCCGCCCCAGATGGGACCGGTCCACCGCTTCCATTGGGTGCGGGGGTTACCGGGCTCCGCCCTTGACGAGGAGCTGACAGGGAGCCCCTATTTGGTAACCCCGTCGAGCACATGTTCGATGGCGGCTCGTTGGGAAGGCCTCGTGCCCTCCCAACACCCCCTACCAACCAAGCCGGAGTGAGGACGCGCACTCCCTGTGCACGCCGCCGCCGTTGCTGTTGTTGTTGTTGTTGTTGTTGTTGTTGCTGAACCGTGAGGAAGAGCTGCGGGGAGGTATTGGGAGGTCCTAAACTTCCTAACGGTGCCATACAATCACATTCTGGTGCAACGAAGGGTCAGAATTAATGGAAACGAGTCCTTAACTGACATAGACTAAGAATAACTAGCAAGATGTCCTATAGTTGTCTTACATGAGATGCGGTGAACCTGGGCACGACATTTAATGGGGGAAATAGGGGGAGGTCGGGTCTACAGAGTGTTGTTTACAGAAAATGGGACTAGGGAATGGGGGATTGGGGATAGTTGGGAATTATTGAGGAAATAGGGGAATATTTAGAAGCGGATATGGATGGATGCAAATCCCATATCCGCAACAATACAATAAAGGGAATGGGAGACAAGATGGGGGAGAGAGAGGGAAGCTCACAAGTACAACAGCAGAGAACAGGGACAATGGAAGATCCGTGGGACGGAGAGGGCTTGGGGGGAGGAGGCATGGGAAGGCGGTGGAGGGGGGTGAGAAAGGTACATAACACATGGACACTGCTAGAACTTCCAGGAAAGAAAGAAGTCGGGATTTCAAAAAAAAAGTGGATCTGGGCTGAATTCACGGGGGTAGAAAAGATCAAGGTTTTGGATGGGGGAAGATAAGAGATGGTGAACAGCTGTTTTAAAGACCTGGAGGGAGGAGTAGGATTGAAGGGAGTGGGGGAGTTTGTTCCAGAGGCGGGAGAAAAGAGGAATGAAAGAGTGAAGGTGAGTAGAGAGTCTTGATTTTGGCAGTTTAACCATAAGAGGGTTGCAGGCAGATCTTGTGCGACCTGAAGGAATATTTGGGGGACAGAGCACAGATAGAGCTGGGGGAGCAAGGTCGGAGAGGAGTCGGTAGAAGACAGAAAGACCACCAACCTGCCTGCGGAGCGAGAGAGTGAAAGGCCTTCAGAATCAGCTTCATCATGGGAGATACCATTGATGCTGAAAGCGTTGGTTTATATAGCGTGAAGCCTATCCAGGTGTGAGGCAGGAGCACCAGCCCAGAGGGGAGAACAGTATTCCATTGAGCTGCGGATGAAAGCCTTGTATGTGGTGAGCTCAGGTGTGCCTAGGAAGGACTTCGCACGACGGAGGATGCCCAGTTGGCGACTGGCCAAGTTGCCTTGTCAAATTTGAGAATAGTTGCGTGATTGTTGTGATAAGTTTTGGCACTTTTAGCTCTACCACTCCATGCTTTGTCTTTGAGATACGAACGCACAATGTTTTCATATTTCCTGATTAGAGCAACTCTGTGGCTGAACCTTTTGCTCCTTATCAGTATTGCTTTTTCATCAGGATAGGATTTGATTGTGTAATGGTTAAAATGTCAGCTCTGAGTCTGGGAAGTTGGTGATTTGAACCACGGCCGAGTCGTACCAAAGACTTTTAAAATGGTACGCGATGCTTCCTCGTTTGGCACTCGGCGGTCAAAACGACAGAGCATGGACGAGCACCCATTGCGCAGACTTTGTTGGGCCTAATAGTCTCATCCTGTATTGAAGTTCGAATCTCATATTAAAATCCTACTTTGGAGCGATGTCGAATGATCACGTTCAAAATGCATCACTTCGTATAGAAACACTCGGAAGGGTCAGATATGAGTGGAAGTCCAAAAACAAAACTTGTTTTGTGCTGATTTCTTCCCGTTATTTGTGCGGAATAATCTCTTGTGCATTATTTTTCTGTTGGCTTTATGATAATTGTTCTTAATTCCTAAATACAGGTATCGAGAGACTGGGCCAACGTGATCCAATTGCTTGAAAGACAAAATGAGGCAAAATGAAAACGGTGGAACCATAACAAATGGATTTGGTGCATCTCAATTCGAGGATATTGTAGGTGAAGGGTTCGAACAGCATCTCGGGGAGCGTAGCTAAAGCCGAGTCGTATAATTGGGAGAGAGGTTGAGGTGATGGTGAGCATCAGCCCTGGAATCCTATGAGGAAAAGATTGAGATACCACTCAGGCTTGAATAGGTGTGAGTGTGTCGAATTTGGACTTTGGCAGGATAACAAGGAAAGGTGTTCTGATGGAATATGTGCAACTTGGAAGCGAGGTGAGAGGGCAGACGAGGAGCAGGGCCAGGATAGGCCGTCCACCTGCCAACAGTGACCAAGAAGCTGAGCCTCACACTCACTTCCTGTCATGATATGTCAATGACACAGAGGCCTTTAGAATGCAGGGCCTCTCACCTCCTCATTGGGTGTGACCGACAATTCTGCGACACCTTGAAGTGACCGTTTTATTAATCTTCATGAATTTTGTTCCCAACTAACCTGGGTTGGTCTATTTGCCATTCCCATCCAAGCACTTGGTTCACATGATGACGGGCTCTCCAGTTCAAATGATGTATCCTGTGCTTGTTTGTCCATCGTCTCCTGATGTCCATGTTATTCATGTGAAAAGTTGATTGTTGTCTCCTGATGTCCTTTGTCTACATGTGATGTGTGCATCCTTCCTGTTTGATCCTTATTCACTAAAGGTACCAATGTTCTATGTGGTGCCTTAAGCATCTGTGTAGCACCACGGTGACAAGACCGTGCCAGTATGCATGTTATGTTATAGTATGTGATGTGGATGTGACAGAGGCACGATGGGTGAGACCTCCACTTCCTGTACCTGTCACAGGGCAACGAAAGGTGTTCATGCAAGAGCCAAGCGGCCCGTTTCTGTGGCTGCACACCTGCTGGGCGTGTTTGAGCCGTTTTGCAAGCCGAAGAAGGCAAGCCGCCCCAACGCCGATGATCTGGGCGACCTGTTCACCACGCTGGTCGTGCTGCCTCATGTGAGGTGCGTTCGGCTTTTCGGTTTGGCTGGAAATGGTTCTTAGTCCTTTCTGGTGCCTCCATTTTGTTTCCATCTCGCCCTCCTTTTCTCTTCTTTTCTTTTCCTCATTCTGTTTGTCTTCCTTCATATTCTCAAACTTCACTATCATTTATATCTCCTGATAGTTTGCCCGAACTATTTATCTTATTTTTGTTCATTTGCATTTTCCTCGTTCTTGAGCTTCCCTCACCATGAATGTTTTTCGAGTCTTTTTAACAAGAGATCGATGTTACGTATATAATAGGCTAACGCTGTCTGTGTCCCACCCTGAAACACGGAAATGCTCCTTGGAGAGAAAAAATTATGAAGTAGATGAGTTGCTTCAAATTAATCCAAGGCTGCGGGAAAATGATAATTTTTTCAATCAGATAAAAATTTGAACCTGGGCCCTGTATGGGCAACAGACGGCTTGCCTCGATCACTCCTAAAAATAAATAATTGCTGTTAATAAATATATAACCTCCCATTTTGAGCTCTTTCAACCGGCAAAATAATAAAAGTCTTTTTTATTTATTTTACAGCATAGTATTTTTACCACTGATGTCTGCGAGTAAACTTTCAATTTGAACCGGGATCGCTGTTTCGCCCTTTTGGGTTCATCATTTTGAACGAGCTTCCGCTTTTTTGTGATCCAGGTGGAATTTGTTGGAAGGCTTGTGACAATTCCTCAGATCTATGTGAAGTGGAGCGGAAGGATTTAATGATTCTGAATTTTTTAACACATGGTCGAGGCTCATGGAAGAGCTCGATCAGAATGGAATGTGTTATGGGGTCCTCCCCTGTCCCCTGGTCTCGGTAAACCTCCGAACCCCGAGAGGATCCCCGGCAGAAAGATATATTATCCTTGGTTGAAATCAATCAAATCAATAATGAAACCACACCAAGGGTTATGAACAAACAATAATATATTATAAATCACACCGGAATCACGACACAAATAATAATAACAATTCGCCCTACAATCACTATTTTAAGATGGCATCACCTTATCTAGTCCTTTAACCCAAACTCACAGCACTCCCCCAATGTCTCTGTACCCCTCCAAGGCGAGGTCGATTCGCTCCAGCGATCGTTGGATCAATGTCCGATCACAATCGTGGGGTGGACGCGTGGACGATCGAAGCAACCCAGAGGTCACGTGGTCCAACACCCAGCACAATAGCGGTGGAATGGGAAACCTCCCACAGACGCGCTCCGACGTACACGTTTGCGGTTCAATCAGCGAGTCTCCTTATAATCCTCAAAAGCCACTTTCTTGCACAGCCGTCCCCGGCAACCCACCGGGGAATAATGCCCGGCTGACGCGACAAAAACCTGTTCACTGAAGGTTGCGCGCGTGGCGAAAATGGCGGACGGCTTTCACTCGAACCGGGGCTTTGAGGCAAGGATACCCCGGAACCTCAATGAGGATACCCGACTACGCAGGCTCCCCAGCACTCCGGCGATATCTCCTATCGCACGAACTTCCTTTCAAGGACGCAAAGTTCACTCGCACTGTACGCTCGACCGCTCGGTCCGGAGCTTCCACAAAAACGTCTTTCCACGATCTCCTCATGCCTCTTCTCCTTCGCTCCCTTTTCTTCCTGGTCACGATCCGATTTCCGACCACATTTTACCAGGAGCGCTTTTAAACCTTTTAACCACAATAACCCTTTCTCTTAAGCCACAATAAGCATAATATCTAGAACCAACAATGATAACAATAACAACCATAATTAGGGCCGAATCCGTAACAAATGGAACAAAATGAAAAGGAACAAAAACCCTCACAAATACATGATCAGATGAGCCTATTGGAGCAGAAGAGGAACAGGAGACGTTTGCAGGATAATTTTTCATTACCAAGTCCAGACGGGAGGATTTGCATTCAATTTGGGAGAAATTTATTGGAAGGTTCATTGATTGGGTGAGGCCCACAAAGTCACAGAAGTAGTCATTTGCTGATGTGTCATGGCTGGTGAGAGAGGTACCAACACCCAGACAATTGGCATGGTGACAGTTGAAATCACCACATAGGAGGAAGAGAGAGTTGGGATGGGTGGTTATAAGATTGTTCATGTTAGCAGAGAGGGAGATGTAAATATGGCAGTCCCTGTTGGGAGGATGGCTTAACACACAGACAGACAATATATGTTTGCTGAGGGGGAGCAGGGGGGTGGATCCAGGATTTTAGTTTGGGGGTGGAGGGCGCAACGAAATTACATTGTATTTATCAAGATAGAGTTTTGGGATTTGATCCCCACTTCATGCCCCATGGACTTGGGGTGGCAGGGGTAAAAACAGGGGAAAATGTGAAACTCAAAATTTGATATTGGGTCATTCCTGCTGGATCATTTTCCCATCTTTCAAGTTTGCTTTTGTTGGGATACTTGGGGATTTGCGATGGCGCGTCATCGACTTCGCTCTACTTTGAATTGTGTGGATAATAATCGGAGGTCACACAGTATAAGCTGACCCGTTTACACCTGATGCAAACAAATGCTGATATTTAACCGTGCCCTCCTCCTCCTCCTCCTCCTCCTCCTCCTCCACCTCATCCTCCCCCCACTTCTACACCCCCCCCCCCATTCCTCCTCCTCCCACTCGATTGTTTTTCTGACACACCCCTTTCCACTTCTCTTCTGTCCACTCCTAACCCTCTTCTATTCTGTCCACTCCTACCCCTCTTCTATTCTGTCCACTCCTACCCCTCTTCTCTTCTGTCCACTCCTAACCCTCTTCTATTCTGTCCACTCCTACCCCTCTAATCTTCTGTCCACTCCTACCCCTCTTCTCTTCTGTCCACTCCTACCCCTCTTCTATTCTGTCCACTCCTACTCCTCTTCTATTCTGTCCACTCCTACCTCTCTTCTATTCTGTCCACTCCTACCTCTCTTCTATTCTGTCCACTCCTACCCCTCTTCTCTTCTGTCCACTCCTACCCCTCTTCTCTTCTGTCCACTCCTACCCCTCTTCTATTCTGTCCACTCCTACCCCTCTTCTATTCTGTCCACTCCTACCCCTCTAATCTTCTGTCCACTCCTACCCCTCTTCTCTTCTGTCCACTCCTACCCCTCTTCTCTTCTGTCCACTCCTACCCCTCTAATCTTCTGTCCACTCCTACCCCTCTTCTCGATCTCATTTGACCTTCATCATGATTTTGTATTGTTTTGCTTTATTTGTGCAATTTCCACTGTATGTGGTGCAGGCCCTTCGAGGACGATCTTTTTGCAAAAGCTGTCTATGATGTTTTCAACTGGATCTTCGTTTCTGTCGTCGACAAAAAGGAATCTTCAGGTCTGTTCTTCTCCATTCTGTCATTAAAGTCTCTCGCTCGACTCCCCCTAACCACGATCGCATCTTCCACTCCCTCCCTATGTTCCTGACACAAAGACCTGCGTTGCACCATATTTTGCCTCATCCTTTGCTCTTTTTACTCGATGAACCATTCTGTTTTGTCCCACAATCCCTTTGTCCTGTTTTATCCTGCAGACAAGCTGCTGTTTGTGCTTCAACAAGCCACCTGCTGTTTGCTCCACTTGGACAGCGGTCCACAGGTGCTGCAGGTCCTCACAGCCGAACGCTTGTTTACATTGCTCAGGTGTGCATCCTCTGGGATCTAATTCTGAGTCCTTGTCGTTCTGTCCCACCAAATGCTGCAGATTGCATATCCACCGATTGGTGTTAGTATCGGTCCTAGCTTTGACTCACCTGTACGTGACTCCAAGCTTCAATCACTCGCAGGATCCTTTCCACCAATGAATCTACACTCATTAGGAATCATATTTTCGTGGTTCGGCTATTCGAGCTCAGCTGTGATGGATGCTGTGAAGAGAAGCAGGTTGAGATGGTTTGGTCATATGTTGAGGAACGTGACTGGTTGAGAAGTGACTGGTTGAGAAGCCGAAAGTGACTGGTTGAGAAGAATGATGGAAATGAATGTAGAAGGAAGTAGAGGACAGGGAAGACCGAGAAAGACTTGGCTAAAGATGGTGGAAGAAGAAATGCGGGCAAGGGGGTTAACAAGGGGAGATGCAGAAAATAGGGCAAAATGGAGAAGATTGTCATGGGGACCGCAAGGCTAACCCCCGCTCTAGCAGGGAAAATGGCCTTAAAATGCCTGTTGTTGTTGTTGTATTGCAAGCATAGATCACTTCCCCATCTCTGCAAGCTTGGGGAACGATGCTTTGGTTTGAACTTCCACTTAAAATAAGCGAAATTGTAACGTTGTTGTTGTTGTTGTTGTTGTTGTTTGTTTGGCTATTTGAGCTCGGCCTCGGTTTGAGTCTCTTGAACCAGGATTATCGAGTATGCTTTGCGCAGGTTGCATTCTTCAGTCCCATGTGTTCTTCTGCTTGTCGACCTGGTATTTACACGAATGGCGATGCTCGGGGAGTGCCAGGCGCCGGCGTCCAGCAATCTACTCGAATGGTTTCCCTTCCTCCAGCCGAATCTTTCGTCCGATAACAGCCAGGTACGGAATGAGCCGTTGTTTGGTTGTGCCGTCCCACACGTTCGTATCTCCCGGTTTGTTTGATGCTTACGCCGCTGCCTTTGTTACAGGTCAGGTTCCTTACCCTGCGGATTTTGAACCACTTCCACGTGGAACTTCCACTCGTTGAGGTAATTCCAAATGACATGGTTAATTGAGGTCGATTTATGTTCAGAGCGGTGTGTATGGTTTTAATGGACGCAAGGTGGTGCAAATCCAATGGTATCTTGCAGCCGCTCGTGGAGGGTAGCTTTAATCCATTGTAAAAAGGTAATACTTTACGGAAGTGTCAAACAAATCCCCACTTCCTGCATACGGTTCAACTTACTGCAAATGATATCCTCCCTTGGGAGCACTCAACTTTATTATCACATGACACTCAGAGCCAATCGCTGACCACCAGTGATATCAGTGGCTGTGTCAACAAACGAACCAAGTTTCGGTTTCTGGGGCAAGAATATATATGTTTTCAATTCTGAATTATTTGAAGTAAGCTTAGGCTTGCACAAGTGGGAACACATTCCTAGCCAATGCATCTTCTTGTCTTTCTTCTTCTTCTTCCTCTTCTTCTTCTTCTTCTTCTTCTTCTTTGACGGCCACCATTTTCCCACCTTTTTTGTTGGGTCAGCCCGGGGAAGCTTGCCCCGAGTTTTCACGAACTGGCTGGCCAGGCCTTACATTTGACTAGTTAGGGCAGGAATTTTGAATTTGACCATGGTGGCGGCAATCGCTCACCTACTCACCAGGAAGGACACCAAGGGCTCTTTATCATCTACACACGAATGCCGGCAGACGGGACGCCCGTTTAACATCCATCCGACGCATTGATGAATCGCCCTGCCTGTGAAACACCGGGATGACAGTTTATAGCTGGGTCAGGATTCAAACCCAGGCTAGGCAGCTTAGAGGTGAGTGTGCGTACCCGTAGACCACGAGACCATCCTGTCAGCCCCAATGTTTAACGTTGATGTCATATCCGCCTGTGGTGAGTTACTCGTCACATAAGATCTCCTGGGACAGTTGATCAAACTTATCAGTTGTTTGTGATCACTTCACTCCATCTTGCTCCAGATCCTTGAGCCTTCTCTAATCCCTTTGGGATTGTGGCACGCAGTTTGAGAACACGTGTCCCAAGAGAACATTGAAACCATTTCCCGGAAGTGCCAGTGTGCCAGTGCGAGACAATCCGGTCGAAGTAGTTTTCCAATGCGCAGTAGTTTTGAGCTGTTTTTGAATTGTCTGTTATTCGAGTAGACACTCTCCTCATACTCGTTCATAAGTTTCTTTAACACTCGTTTTCTTGAACTCAACAAAAAACATTTTGGGTGGAACATCATTGTTCAAACAAATGATATCCTTTGGAGCAATATAATTAATTATTTTTTGTATGTAACCTCTAATTGGAGATGAGGAGGTATCGTGGGGATTCTAGTCCTAAACTAGAACGGCACTCAGTAGAGAGCATACCTCCGCCAGGTGAATAGTTAGGGTTTTGTATCCCAGAGTAGACCAGAAAATCACAATACAGAATCACATTTAATCAAAATCATCTGCCCACAACTTTTTGAGCTATCCCGCTATGTATCGTTTTTGGCCTGATCTCCCAATGGTGAAGAATCACTTTTAAAAATTCTACTATCCGGATCCAGATCTTCACAAAAATTGAATCGATTCTTCCTTGTCAGACATACAACCTGTCCACCAAGTTTCGTCCAAATTCGTCCACATCTTTTTGAGATATCCTGCTATATGTTGGTTTTAGCCCCATCACTCCACTCAATGGCGAAGAATCACTTAATGAATTAAATAATTCTCATATGCGAATCCATATTCAGATCTTCAACAAAATTGAATCTATTTGTCCTCGTCAGACACACAACTGGTCCACCAAGTGTCGTCCAAATCCGTCCACAACTTTTTGAGATATCCTGCTATGTATCGTTTTTGGCCCGACCTCCCAATGCTGAAGAATCACTTAAAAAATTCGAGTAGCCGGATCCGAATCCGGATTTTCACCAAAATCTAATCATTTCGTCCTTGACACATACGCTACGTCTCTGCCAAATTTTGTTCGAATCCGTCCACAACTTTTCGAGATATTTTGTTTACAAACAAACAAACGGACAAACAGACAGACAGGGTTGAAAACATAACCTTCATCCACCTTTGGTGGCAGAGGTAATAAAAAAGAAAAACGTTTGCCTGCCCCCCCCCCCCCTCCACCCCCCACCCTGTCCTCGAATCTACAGAGATTTACATTCCCTGACATAGAAGCGTCTCATCCATGTCTCCAAGCCACTTCCTTGGTGTTTAGTTTCTGGATATCTTTTGTATTAAATATCTAGGTTCGTGGAAAGGTGAAGTTGCGTTGCGGCCTAGAGGTGACTCGGGAAGTCGGTTCCACCATTGGGAGAAATGAGGAATAAGAGGTGGTTTGTGGTAAGCTTTGATTTTGGACCAGAACTAGATCGCTGGAGAGGGTCAGAAGAGCTGGAGAGGATCGGAGATCTGAAAGAACAGAAGGAGGAAGACAGGCGGAGGAGCGATGAAAAACGGAGAGGTCACCAAATTGTCCACATATGAGGGTGACGGGCCTTCTGCGTTGGCCTCGTCTCAATACTTTGGCTGGTCATAAAACAAATATTCTCATCTCCACCTATGGGTCCCTTTCAGGAAATTGCTCTGAATTAAATAATCTTTCATTCACATTTTTACGATTTATTAATATATTTTATGCCTCCACAGCAGAAGGCGCCAGAGGAATTATGTTTTTGGGTTGTCCGTCCGTCCGTATGTGTGTGCGTCCCCAGGATAACTTGTGAAAATGAAGAGATTTTGACCAAACTTGGTAAAAGTATGAACTATAATACAAAGATGAACAGCTTTTTGGTTCCAAAGGTCAAAGATCAAAGGTCATGTGACCTTCAATTAAAAATCGTTAACATATTAACTTGTGAACCACAGAAGGGATTTCAACCAAACCTGGCACAAATATTGACTCGGATACAAAGATGACCCGATTGAAGTTTTGGTTCAACAGGTGAAATAAAGGTCATGTGCCCTTTGAAAATCATTTTGCAGATCATAACTCAAGTGAGAAGCGTCTGATGTTTTCCTCTTTCACTCGTCTCTTTTCTCTCCTGGACTCTCCCTCTCTTATGCGACCTTTCATTATGGTTCTCAGACGAGGGCATTAAGTGCTTTGTCTTGGTGTCCGTGATGTCCCGCTTTTTGAAGAATTTTCCTTTATTCTTTTCAAATATTTAATTTCCTCCACTTTTGAGTCCCCCCCCCCCCCCCCCCCCCACTATAAAGCTAAATTTCAAGTGCTATCAATTTCCTAATATTACGAGTTGCCTGCACCACGAAGCATCAGCGATCTCCGATCAGAGTCCTCTCGTTTTTCTTGAGACCTTTAATTGAAGTCAAACGTAACAGTGGCTCGACATGCAATGCGGGGGGAGGCATATCCGTTGACACATTCGCATCAAATTTTATTTTCTCTCTCTCTCTATCTCTATCTCTATCTCTATCTCTATATCTCTCTCTCTCTAT